>NW_026871284.1:300000-404698 GCF_028564815.1 Eubalaena glacialis
ACCCATACCCTCACCCGTACCCTAAGCCGTACCCTAAACCTAACCCTAACCCTAACCCTAACCCTAACCCCTACCCTATGCCATACCCTCACCTGTACCCTTTCCCATAACCTAAGCCGTACCATAACCCTAACACTAACCCTAACCCTAACCCATAACCTACGCCGTACCCTCACCCGTACCCTAACCCGTATCCTAAGCCGTACCCTAACCCTAACCCTAACCCTAACCCTAACCCATAACCTACGCCGTACCCTCACCCGTACCCTAACACGTACCCTAAGACGTACCGTAACCCTAACCCTAACACTAACCCTAACCCTAACCCACACTCTACGCCGTACCCTAACCCGTACCCTAACACGTATCCTAAGCCGTACCCTAACCCTAACCAATACCCTACGCAGTACCCTCACCCGTACCCTCACCCGTACCCTAAGCCATACCCTAACCCTAACCCTAACCCTAACCCTAACCCCTACCCTACGCCGTACCCTCACCCGTACCCTATCCCATACGCTAAGCCGTACCCTAACCGTAACAGTAACACTAACCCTAACCCTAACTCTAACCCATACCCTACGCCGTACCTTCGCCCATAACCTAATCCGTACCCTAAGCCGTACCCTAACCCTAACCCTAACCTATACACTACGCCGTACCCTCACCCGTTCCCTAACTCGTACCCTAAGCCGTACCCTAACTCTAACCCTAACCCTAACCCTAACCCTTACCCATACCCTGCGTACCCTAATCAATACAATAAGCTGTATCCTAAGCCTTAACCTAACCCTAACCAATGACCTACACAGTACCCTCACCCGTACCCTAAGCCATACCCTAACCCTAACCCTAACCCTACACCCTACCCTATGCCGTACCCTCACCCATACCCTATCCCATACCCTAAGCCGTACCCTAACCCTAACACTAACCCTAACCCTAACCCTAACCCTAAACTTCCCTTGACTGCTCTTGCCTCCATTAGATTTCCTAAGCACTAGTGTTTTAAGGAACAGGTTAAAAAGAAAATCCTAATGTGATTTTTTTATAATGTGTTTATTCTTTATCTTATCCTAGTGACGAAAATCTTCTCCATGGCTGGACCCTAAATAATATTCCTTTACGTGCTAAGTGGTATCTAGAGAGTGGGATAGGTTTAATAAATACCCTAATCCTAACGTGTACCCTAACCCTAACCCATACCCTAACCCTAATGCGTACCCTAACCCTAACCCAAACCCTAACCCTAACACGTACGCTAATCCTAACCCGTACCCTAAACCAATCCCTAACCCTAAAACTAACCCTAAACCTAACCCTAACCCTAACCCATACGCTACGCCGTACCCTCACCCATACCCTAACCCGTATCCTAAGCCGTACCCTAATCCTAAACCTAACCCTAACCTCTACCCTACGCCGTACCCTCACCCGTACCCTCACCCGTACCCAAAGCCTTACCCTAACCCTAACCCTAACCCCCACCCATACCCAACGCCGTAACCTAACCCATATCCTAACCCGTATCCTAAGCCGTACCCTAACCCTAACCAATAACCTACGCAGTACCCTCACCAGTACCCTCACCCGTATCCTAAGCCCTACCCTAACCCTAACCCTAACCCTAACCCTAAACTACCCTTTACTGCTTTTGCCTCCATTAGATTTCCTAAACACTAGTGTTTTAAGGAACAGGTTAAAAAGAAAACCTTATGTGATTTTTTTATAATGTGTTTATTCTTTATCTTATCCTAGTGACTAAAATCTTCTCCATGGCTGAACCCCAAATAATATTCCTTTACGTGCTAAGTGGTATCTAGAGAGTGGGATAGGTTTAATAAATACCCTAATCCTAAAGTGTACCCTAAACCTAACCCATACCCTAACCCTAACGCGTACCCTAACCCTAACCAAAACCCTAACCCGAACACGTATGCTAATCCTAACCCGTACCCTAAACCAATCCCTAACCCTAAAACTAACCCTAACCCTAACCCTAACCCTAACCCATAACCTACACCGTACCCTCACCCGTACCCTAACCCGTACCCTAAGCCGTACACTAACCCTAACCCTAACCCTAAACCATACGCTACGCCGTACCCTCACCCGTACCCTAACCCATATCCTAAGCCGTACCCTAACCCTAACCCTAACCCTAAACTATACCCTACTCCGTAACCTCACCCGTACCCTAACCCGTACCCTAAGCCGTACCCTAACCCTAACCCTAACCCTAACCTATACACTACGCCATACCCTCACTCGTACCGTAACCCGTACCCTAAGTCGTACCCTAAACCTAACCCTAACCCTAACCCTAACCCATACCGTACGCCATACCCTAACATGTACCCTAACCCATATCCTAAGCCGTACCCTAACCCTAACCAATACCCTATGCAGTATCCTCACCCATACCCTCACCCGTACCTAAGCCGTACCCTAACCCTAAACCTAACCCTAACCCTAACCCTAAACCCTACCCTATGCCATACCCTCACCTGTACCCTATCCCATAACCTAAGCCGTACCATAACCCTAACACTAACCCTAACCCTAACCCATAACCTACGCCGTACCCTCACCCGTACCCTAGCCCGTATCCTAAGACGTACCGTAACCCTAACCAATACCCTACGCAATATCCTCACCCATACCCTCACCCGTACCCTAAGCCGTACACTAACCCTAACCCTAACCCTAACCCTAACCCTAAACTATACCCTACGCCGTAACCTCACCCGTACCCTAACACGTACCCTCAGCCGTACCCTAACCCTAACCCTAACCCTAACCCTAACCCTAACCCATACCGTACGCCATACCCTAACACGTACCCTAAACCGTAACCTAAGCCGTACCCTAACCCTAACCAATACCCTATGCTGTATCCTCACCCATACCCTCACCCGTTCCCTAAGCTATACCCTAACCCCAACCCTAACCCTAACTCTAACCCTAACCCCTACCCTACGCCGTACCCTCACCCGTACCCTATCCCATACGCTAAGCCGTACCCTAACCCTAACACTAACACTAACCCTAACCCTAACCCTAACCCTAACCCATACCCTACGCCGTACCCTCACCCGTACCCTAACCCGTACCCTAAGCCGTACCCTAACTCTAACCCTAACCCTAACCCTAACCGTTAGCCATACCCTGCGCCGTACCCTAACCCATACAATAACCTGTAGCCTAAGCCTTAACCTAACCCTAACCAATGACCTACACAGTACCCTCACCCGTACCCTAAGCCATACCCTAACCCTAACCCTAACACTAACCCTAACCCTAAACCCTACCCTATGCCGTACCCTCACCCATACCCTATCCCATACCCTAAGCCGTACCCTAACCCTAACACTAACCCTAACCCTAACCCTAATCCTAAACTACCCTTGACTGCTTTTGCCTCCATTAGATTTCCTAAGCACGAGTGTTTTAAGGAACAGGTTAAAAAGAAAATCCTAATGTGATTTTTTTATAATGTGTTTATTCTTTATCTTATCCTAGTAACGAAAATCTTCTCCATGGCTGGACCCTAAATAATATTCCTTTACGTGCTAAGTGGTATCTAGAGAGTGGGATAGGTTTAATAAATACCCTAATCCTAACGTGTACCCTAACCCTAACCCATACCCTAACCCTAATGCGTACCCTAACCCTAACCCAAACCCTAACCTTAACACGTACGCTAATCCTAAGCTGTACCATAAACCAAGCCCTAACCCTAAAACTAACCCTAACCCTAACCCTAACCCTAACCCATACGCTAGGCCGTACCCTCACCCATACCCTAACCCGTATCCTAAGCCGTACCCTAACCCTAAACCTAACCATAACCTCTACCCTACGCCGTACCCTCACCCGTACCCTAACCCGTACCCAAAGCCTTACCCTAACCCTAACCCTAACCCTCACCCATACCCAACGCCGTAACCTAACCCATATCCTAACCCGTATCCTAAGCCGTACCCTAACCCTAACCAATAACCTACGCAGTACCCTCACCAGTCCCTCACCCGTATCCTAAGCCCTACCCTAACCCTAACCCTAACCCTAACCCTAAACTACCCTTTACTGTTTTTGCCTCCAGTAGATTTCCTAAACACTAGTGTTTAAAGGAACAGGTTAAAAAGAAAACCTTATGTGATTTTTTTATAATGTGTTTATACTTTATCTTATCCTAGTGACTAAAATCTTCTCCATGGCTGAACCCCAAATAATATTCCTTTACGTGCTAAGTGGTATCTAGAGAGTGGGATAGGTTTAATAAATACCCTAATCCTAAAGTGTACCCTAAACCTAACCCATACCCTAACCCTAACGCGTACCCTAACCCTAACCAAAACCCTAACCCGAACAAGTATGCTAATCCTAACCCATACCCTAAACCAATCCCTAACCCTAAAACTAACCCTAACCCTAACCCTAACCCTAACCCATAACCTACGCCGTACCCTCACCCGTACCCTCACCCGTACCCTAACCCGTACCCTAAGCCGTACCCTAACCCTAACCCTAACCCTAAACCATACGCTACGCCGTACCCTCACCCGTACCCTAACCCGTATCCTAAGCCGTACCCTAACCCTAACCCTAACTCTAAACTATACCCTACGCCGTAACCTCACCCGTACCCTAACCCGTACCCTAAGCCGTACCCTAACCCTAACCCTAACCCTAACCCTAACCCATACCGTACGCCATACCCTAACACGTACCCTAACCCGTATCCTAAGCCGTACCTTAACCCTAACCAATACCCTACGCAGTATCCTCACCCATACCCTCACCCGTACCCTAAGCCGTACCCTAACCCTAACCCTAACCCTAACCCTAACCCTAACCCCTACCCTATGCCATACCCTCACCTGTACCCTATCCCATAAACTAAGCCGTACCCTAACCCCAACCCTAACCCTAACTCTAACCCTAACCCCTACCCTACGCCGTACCCTCAACCGTACCCTATCCCATACGCTACGCCGTACCCTCACCCGTACCCTAAACCATACCCTACGCCGTACCCTCACCCGTAACCTAACCCGTACCCTAAGCCGTACCCTAACCCTAACCCTAACCTATACACTACGCCGTACCCTCACCCGTACCCTAACCCGTACCCTAAGCCGTACCCTAACCCTAACCCTAACCCTAACCCTAACCCATAACCTACGCTGTACCCTCACCCGTACCCTAACACGTAACCTTAGACGTACCGTAACCCTAACCCTAACCCTAACCCTAACCCTAACCCTAAACCATACGCTACGCCGTACCCTCACCCGTACCCTAACCCGTACCCAAAGCCTTACCCTAACCTTAACCCTAACCCTCACCCATACCCAACGCCGTAACCTAACCCATATCCTAACCCGTATCCTAAGCCGTACCCTAACCCTAACCAATAACCTACGCCGTACCCTCACCCGTACCCTAACACGTACCCTAAGACGTACCGTAACCCTAACCCTAACACTAACCCTAACCCTAACCCACACTCTACGCCGTACCCTAACCCGTACCCTAACACGCATCCTAAGCCGTACCCTAACCCTAACCAATACCCTACGCAGTACCCTCACCCGTACCCTCACCCGTACCCTAAGCCATACCCTAACCCTAACACTAACCCTAACCCTAACCCTAACCCTAAACTACCCTTGATTGCTTTTGCCTCTATTAGATTTCCTAAGCACTAGTGTTTTAAGGAACAGGTTAAAAAGAAAATCCTAATGTGATTTTTTTATAATGTGTTTATTCTTTATCTTATCCTAGTGACTAAAATCTTCTCCATGGCTGGATCCCTAATAATATTCCTTTACGTGCTAAGTGGTATCTAGAGAGTGGGATAGGTTTAATAAATACCCTAATCCTAACGTGTACCCTAACCCTAACCCATACCCTAACCCTAACGCGTACCCTAACCCTAACCCAAAACCTAACCCTAACACGTACGCTAATCCTAACCCGTACCCTAAACCAATCGCTAACTCTAAAACTAACCCTAACCCTAACCCTAACCTTAACCCTTACCCTACGCCGTACCCTCACCCGTACCCTAACCCGTACCCTAAGACGTACCCTAACCCTAACCCTAACCTATTGGCTACGCCGTACCCTCACCCGTACCCTAACCCGTATCCTAAGCCGTACCCTAACCCTAACCCTAACCCTAACCCTAACCCTAACCCATACCCTACGCCATACCCTAACCCGTACCCTAACCCGTATCCTAAGCCATATCCTAACCCTAACCAATACCCTACGCAGTACCCTCACCCGTACCCTCACCCGTACCCTATGCCGTACCCTAACCCCAACCCTAACCCTAACTCTAACCCTAACCCCTACCCTACGCCGTACCCTCACCCGTACCCTATCCCATACGCTAAGCCGTACCCTAACCCTAACACTAACACTAACCCTAACCCTAACCCTAACCCATACCCTACGCCGTACCCTCACCCGTAACCTAACCCGTACCCTAAGCCGTACCCTAACCCTAACCCTAACCTATACACTACGCCGTACCCTCACCCGTACCCTAACCCGTACCCTAAGCCGTACCCTAACTCTAATCCTAACCCTAACCCTAACCCTTACCCATACCCTGCGCCGTACCCTAACCCATACAATAACCTGTATCCTAAGCCTTAACCTAACCCTAAACAATGACCTACACAGTACCCTCACCCGTACCCTAAGCCATACCCTAACCCTAACCCTAACCCTAACCCTAACCCTAAACCCTACCCTATGCCGTACCCTCACCCATACCCTATCCCATACCCTAAGCCGTACCCTAACCCTAACCCTAACCCTAACCCTAACCCTAAACTACCCTTTACTGCTTTTGCCTCCATTAGATTTCCTAAACACTAGTGTTTTAAGGAACAGGTTAAAAAGAAAAACTTATGTGATTTTTTTATAATGTGTTTATTCTTTATCTTATCCTAGTGACTAAAATCTTCTCCATGGCTGAACCCCAAATAATATTCCTTTACGTGCTAAGTGGTATCTAGAGAGTGGGATAGGTTTAATAAATACCCTAATCCTAAAGTGTACCCTAAACCTAACCCATACCCTAACCCTAACGCGTACCCTAACCCTAACCAAAACCCTAACCCGAACACGTATGCTAATCCTAACCCGTACCCTAAACCAATCCCTAACCCTAAAACTAACCCTAACCCTAACCCTAACCCATAACCTACACCGTACCCTCACCCGTACCCTAACCCGTACCCTAAGCCGTACCCTAACCCTAACCCTAACCCTAAACTATACCCTACGCCGTAACCTCACCCGTACCCTAACCCGTACCCTAAGCCGTACCCTAACCCTAACCCTAATCCTAACCCTAACCCTAACCCATACCGTACGCCATACCCTAACCCGTACCCTAAACCAATCCCTAACCATAAAACTAACCCTAACCAATACCCTACGCAGTATCCTCACCCATACCCTCACCCGTACCCGAAGCCGTACCCTAACCCTAACCCTAACCCTAACCCTAACCCCTACCCTATGCCATACCCTCACCTGTACCCTATCCCATAACCTAAGCCGTACCATAACCCTAACACTAACCCTACCCCTAACCCATAACCTACGCCGTACCCTCACCCGTACCCTAACCCGTATCCTAAGCCGTACCCTAACCCTAACCCTAACCGTAACCCTAACCCATAACCTACGCCGTACCCTCACCCGTACCCTAACACGTACCCTAAGACGTACCGTAACCCTAACCCTAACACTAACCCTAACCCTAACCCACACTCTACGCCGTACCCTAACCCGTACCCTAACACGTAGTCTAAGCCGTACCCTAACCCTAACCAATACCCTACGCAGTACCCTCACCCGTACCCTCACCCGTACCCTAAGCCATACCCTAACCCTAACCCTAACCCTAACCCTTACCCTACGCCGTACCCTCAGCCGTACCCTAACCCATACCCTAAGACGTACCCTAACCCTAACTCTAACCCATACGCTACGCCGTACCCTCACCCGTACCCTAACCCGTATCCTAAGCCGTACCAATACCCTAACCCTAACCCTAACCCTAACCCTAACCCATACCCTACGCCATACCCTAACCCGTACCCTAACCCGTATCCTAAGCCGTATCCTAACCCTAACCAATACCCTACGCAGTACCCTCACCCGTACCCTAAGCCGTACCCTAACACCAACCCTAACCCTAACTCTAACCCTAACCCCTACCCTACGCCGTACCCTCACCCGTACCCTATCCCATACGCTAAGCCGTACCCTAACCCTAACACTAACACTAACCCTAACCCTAACCCTAACCCATACCCTACGCCGTACCCTCACTCGTAACCTAACCCGTACCCTAAGCCGTAACCTAACCCTAACCCTAACCTATACACTACGCCGTACCCTCACACGTACCCTAACCCGTACCCTAAGCCGTACCCTAACTCTAACCCTAACCCTAACCCTAACCCTTACCCATACCCTGCGCCGTACCCTAACCCATACAATAACCTGTATCCTAAGCCTTAACCTAACCCTAACCAATGACCTACACAGTACCCTCACCCGTACCCTAAGCCATACCCTAACCCTAACCCTAACACTAACCCTAACCCTAAACCCTACCCTATGCCGTACCCTCACCCATACCCTATCCCATAGCCTAAGCCGTACCCTAACCCTAACACTAACCCTAACCCTAACCCATAACCTACGCCGTACCCTCACCCGTACCCTAACCCATACCCAAAGCCTTACCCTAACCCTAACCCTAACCCTCACCCATACCCAACGCCGTAACCTAACCCATATCCTAACCCGTATCCTAAGCCGTACCCTAACCCTAACCAGTAACCTACGCAGTACACTCACCAGTACCCTCACCCGTACCCTAAGCCGTACCCTAACCTTAACCCTAACCCTAACCCTAACCCATACGCTACGCCGTACCCTCACCCGTACCCTAAACCGTATCCTAAGCCGTACCCTAACCCTAACTCTAACCTATACCCTACGTCGTACCATCAACCGTACCCTAACCCGTACCCTACGCCGTACCCTAACCCTAACCCTAAACCTAACCCTAAACTGTACCCTACGCCGTACCCTCACCCGTAGCCTAACCCGTACCCTAAGCCGTACCCTAACACTAACCCTAACCCTAACCCTAACCCTAACCCTAACCCATACCCTATGCCGTACCCTAACCCGTACCCTAACCGTATCCTAAGCCGTATCCTAACCCTAACCAATACCCTACGCAGTACCCTCACCCGTACCCTCACCCGTACCCTAAACCTAACCCTAACCCTAAACCTAACCCTAACCAATACCCTACGCGATACCCTAACCCGTACCCTACACTCGTATCCTAAGCCGTATCCTAACCCTAACCAATACCCTACGCAGTACCCTCACCCGTACCCTCACCCGTACCCTAAGCCATACCCTAACCCCAACCCTAACCCTAACTCTAACCCTAATCCCTACCGTACGCCGTACCCTCACCCGTACCCTATCCCATACGCTAAGCCGTACCCTAACCCTAACACTAACACTAACCCTAACCCTAACCCATACCCTACGCCGTACCCTCACCCGTAACCTAACCCGTACCCTAAGCCGTACCCTAACCCTAACCTTAACCTATACACTACGCCGTACCCTCACCCGTACCCTAACCCGTACCCTAAGCCGTACCCTAACTCTAACCCTAAACCTAACCCTTACCCATACCCTGCGCCGTACCCTAACACATACAATAACCTGTATCCTAAGCCTTAACCTAACCCTAACCAATGACCTACACAGTACCCTCACCCGTACCCTAAGCCATACCCTAACCCTAACACTAACACTAACCCTAACCCTAAAACCTACCCTATGCCGTACCCTCACCCATACGCTATCCCATACCCTAAGCTGTACCCTAACCCTAACACTAACCCTAACCCTAACCCTAACCCTAAACTACCCTTGACTGCTTTTGCCTCCATTAGATTTCCTAAGCACTAGTGTTTTAAGGAACAGGTTAAAAAGAAAATCCTAATGTGATTTTTTTATAATGTGTTTATTCTTTATCTTATCCTAGTGACGAAAATCTTCTCCATGGCTGGACCCTAAATAATATTCCTTTATGTGCTAAGTGGTATCTAGAGAGTGGGATAGGTTTAATAAATACCCTAATCCTAACGTGTACCCTAACCCTAACCCATACCCTAACCCTAATGCGTACCCTAACCCTAACCCAAACCCTAACCCTAACACGTACGCTAATCCTAACCCGTACCCTAAACCAATCCCTAACCCTAAAACTAAACCTAACCCTAACCCTAACCCTAACCCATACGCTACGCCGTACCCTCACCCATACCCTAACCCGTATCCTAAGCCGTACCCTAACCCTAACCAATAACCTACGCAGTACCCTCACCAGTACCCTCACCCGTATCCTAAGCCCTACCCTAACCCTAACCCTAACCCTAACCCTAAACTACCCTTTACTGCTTTTGCCTCCATTAGATTTCCTAAACACTAGTGTTTTAAAGAACAGGTTAAAAAGAAAACCTTATATGATTTTTTTATAATGTGTTTATTATTTATCTTATCCTAGTGACTAAAATCTTCTCCATGGCTGAACCCCAAATAATATTCCTTTACGTGCTAAGTGGTATCTAGAGAGTGGGATAGGTTTAATAAATACCCTAATCCTAAAGTGTACCCTAAACCTAACCCATACCCTAACCCTAACGCGTACCCTAACCCTAACCAAAACCCTAACCCGAACACGTATGCTAATCCTAACCCGTACCCTAAACCAATCCCTAACCCTAAAACTAACCCTAACCCTAACCCTAACCCTAACCCATAACCTACGCCGTACCCTCACCCGTACCCTAACCCGTACCCTAAGCCGTACCCTAACCCTAACCCTAACCCTAAACCATACGCTACGCCGTACCCTCACCCGTACCCTAACCCGTATCCTAAGCCGTACCCTAACCCTAACCCTAACACTAACCCTAACCCATAACCTACGCCGTACCCTCACCCATACCCTAAAACGTACCCTAAGACGTACCGTAAACCTAACCCTAACACTAACCCTAACCCACACTCTACGCCGTACCCTAATCCGTACCCTAACACGTATCCTAAGCCGTACCCTAACCCTAACCAATACGCTACTCAGTACCCTCACCCGTACCCTCACCCGTACCCTAAGCCATACCCTAACCCTAACCCTAACCCCTACCCTACGCCGTACCCTCACACGTACCCTATCAAATACCCTAAGCCGTACCCTAACCCTAACACTAACCCTAAACCTAACCCTAACCCTAAAATACCCTTGATTGCTTTTGCCTCTATTAGATTTCCTAAGCACTAGTGTTTTAAGGAACAGGTTAATAAGAAAATCCTAATGTGATTTTTTTATAATGTGTTTATTCTTTATCTTATCCTAGTGACTAAAATCTTCTCCATGGCTGGATCCCTAATAATATTCCTTTACGTGCTAAGTGGTACCTAGAGAGTGGGATAGGTTTAATAAATACCCTAATCCTAACGTGTACCCTAACCCTAACCCATACCCTAACCCTAACGCGTACCCTAACCCTAACCCAAAACCTAACCCTAACACGTACGCTAATACTAACCCGTACACTAAACCAATCCCTAACCCTAAAACTAACCCTAACCCTAACACTAACCCTAACCCTTACCCTACGCCATACCCTCACCCGTACCCTAACCCGTACCCTAAGACGTACCCTAACCCTAACCCTAACCCATACGCTACGCCGTACCCTCACCCGTACCCTAACCCGTATCCTAAGCCGTACCCTAACCCTAACCCTAACCCTAACCCTAACCCTAACCCATATCCTACGCCATACCCCAACCCGTACCCTAACCCGTATCCTAAGCCATATCCTAACCCTAACCAATACCCTACGCAGTACCCTCGCCCGTACCCTCACCCGTACCCTAAGCCGTACCCTAACCCCAACCCTAACCTTAACTCTAACCCTAACCCCTACCCTACGCTGTACCCTCACCCGTACCCTATCCCATACGCTAAGCCGTACCCTAACCCTAACACTAACACTAACCCTAACCCTAACCCTAACCCATACCCTACGCCGTACCCTCACCCGTAACCTAACCCGTACCCTAAGCCGTACCCTAACCCTAACCCTAACCTATACACTACGCCGTACCCTCACCCGTACCCTAACCCGTACCCTAAGCCGTACCCTAACTCTAACCCTAACCCTAACCCTAACCCTTACCCATACCCTGTGCCGTACCCTAACCTATACAATAACCTGTATCCTAAGCCTTAACCTAACCCTAACCAATGACCTACACAGTACCCTCACCCGTACCCTAAGCCATACCCTAACCCTAACCCTAACACTAACCCTAACCCTAAACCCTACCCTATGCCGTACCCTCACCCATACCCTATCCCATACCCTAAGCCGTACCCTAACCCTTACACTAACCCTAACCCTAACTCTAACCCTAAACTACCGTTGACTGCTTTTGCCTCCATTAGATTTCCTAAGCACTAGTGTTTTAAGGAACAGGTTAAAAAGAAAATCCTAATGTGATTTTTTTATAATGTGTTTATTCTTTATCTTATCCTAGTGACGAAAATCTTCTCCATGGCTGGACCCTAAATAATATTCCTTTACGTGCTAAGTGCTATCTAGAGAGTGGGATAGGTTTAATAAATACCCTAATCCTAACGTGTACCCTAACCCTAACCCACACCTTAACCCTAATGCGTACCCTAACCCTAACCCAAACCCTAACCCTAACACGTACGCTAATCCTAACCCGTACCCTAAACCAATCCCTAACCCTAAAACTAACCCTAACCCTAACCCTAACCCTAACCCATACGCTACGCCGTACCCTCACCCATACCCTAACCCGTATCCTAAGCCGTACCCTAACCCTAAACCTAACCCTAAACTCTACCCTACGCCGTACCCTCACCCGTACCCTCACCCGTACCCAAAGCCTTACCCTAACCCTAACCCTAACCCTCACCCATACCCAACGCCGTAACCTAACCCATATCCTAACCCGTATCCTAAGCCGTACCCTAACCCTAACCAATAACCTACGCAGTACCCTCACCAGTACCCTCACCCGTATCCTAAGCCCTACCCTAACCCTAACCCTAACCCTAACCCTAACCCTAACCCTAACCCTAATCCCTAACCCTAAAACTAACCCTAACCCTAACCCTAACCCTAACCCATAACCTACGCCGTACCCTCACCCGTACCCTAACCCGTACCCTAAGCCGTACCCTAACCCTAAACCTAACTCTAACTCATACGCTACGCCGTACCCTCACCCGTACCCTAACCCGTATCCTAAGCCGTACCCTAACCCTAACCCTAACCCTAACCCTAACCGCTACCCTACGCCGTACCCTATCCCATACCCTAAGCGGTACCCTAACCCTAACACTAACCCTAACCCTAACCCTAACCCATACCCTACGCCGTACCCTAACCCGTACCCTAACCCGTATTCTAAGCCGTACCCTAACCATAACCAATACCCTACACAGTACCCTCACCCGTACCCTCACCCGTACCCTAAGCCATACCCTAACCCTAAACCTAACCCTAACCTATACACTACGCCATACCCTCACCCGTACCCTAACCCGTACCCTAAGCCGTACGCTAACCCTAACCCTAACCCTAAACCATACGCTACGCCGTACCCTCACCCGTACCCTAACCCGTATCCTAACCCTAACCCTAACTCTAAACTATACCCTACGCCGTAACCTCACCCGTTCCCTAACCCGTACCCTAAGCCGTATCCTAAACCTAACCCTAACCCTAACCCTAACCCTAAACCATACCGTACGCCATACCCTAACACGTACCCTAACCCGTATCCTAAGCCGTACCCTAACCCTAACCAATACCCTACGCAGTATCCTCACCCATACCCTCACCCGTACCCTAAGCCGTACCCTAACCCTAACCCTAACACTAACCCTAACCCTAAACCCTACCCTATGCCATACCCTCACCTGTACCCTATCCCATAACCTAAGCCGTATCATAACCCTAACACTAACCCTATCCCTAACCCATAACCTACGCCGTACCCTCACCCGTACCCTAACCCGTATCCTAAGCCGTACCCTAACCCTAACCCTAACCCTAACCCTAACCCTAACCCTAAACCATACCGTACGCCATACCCTAACACGTACCCTAACCCGTATCCTAAGCCGTACCCTAACCCTAACCAATACCCTACGCAGTATCCTCACCCATACCCTCACCCGTACCCTAAGCCGTACCCTAACCCTAACCCTAACACTAACCCTAACCCTAAACCCTACCCTATGCCATACCCTCACCTGTACCCTATCCCATAACCTAAGCCGTATCATAACCCTAACACTAACCCTATCCCTAACCCATAACCTACGCCGTACCCTCACCCGTACCCTAACCAGTATCCTAAGCCGGACCCTAACCCTAACCCTAACCCTAACCCTAACCCATAACCTACGCCGTACCCTCACCTGTACCCTAACACGTACCCTAAGACATACCGTAACCCTAACACTAACACTAACCCTAACCCTAACCCACACTCTACGCCATACCCTAACCCGTACCCTAACACGTATCGTAAGCCGTACCCTAACCCTAACCAATACCCTACGCAGTACCCTCATCCGTACCCTCACCCGTAACCTAACCCGTACCCTAAGCCGTACCCTAACCCTAACCCTAACCTATACACTACGCCGTACCCTCACCCGTACCCTAACCCGTACCCTAAGCCGTACCCTAACTCTAACCCTAACCCTAACCCTAACCCTTACCCATACCCTGCGCCGTACCCTAACCCTTACAATAACCTGTATCCTAAGCCTTAACCTAACCCTAACCAATGACCTACACAGTACCCTCACCCGTACCCTAAGCCATACCCTAACCCTAACCCTAACACTAACCTTAACCCTAAACCCTACCCTATGCCGTATCCTCACCCATACCCTATCCCATACCCTAAGCCGTACCCTAACCCTAACACTAACCCTAACCCTAACCCTAAACTACCCTTGATTGCTTTTGCCTCCATTAGATTTCCTAAGCACTAGTGTTTTAAGGAACAGGTTAAAAAGAAAATCCTAATGTGATTTTTTTATAATGTGTTCATTCTTTATCTTATCCTAGTGACGAAAATCTTCTCCATGGCTGGACCCTAAATAATATTCCTTTACGTGCTAAGTGGTATCTAGAGAGTGGGATAGGTTTAATAAATACCCTAATCCTAACGTGTACCCTAACCCTAACCCATACCTAACCCTAATGCGTACCCTAACCCTAACCCAAACCCTAACCCTAACACGTACGCTAATCCTAACTCGTACCCTAAACCAATCCCTAACCCTAAAACTAACCCTAACCCTAACCCTAACCCTAACCCATACGCTACGCCGTACCCTCACCCATACCCTAACCCGTATCCTAAGCCGTACCCTAACCCTAAACCTAACCCTAACCTCTTCCCTACGCCGTACCCTCACCCGTACCCTAACCCGTACCCAAAGCCTTACCCTAACCCTAACCCTAACCCTCACCCATACCCAACGCCGTAACCTAACCCATATCCTAACCCGTATCCTAAGCCGTACCCTAACCCTAACCAATAACCTATGCAGTACCCTCACCAGGACCCTCACCCGTATCCTAAGCCCTACCCTAACACTAACCCTAACCCTAACCCTAAACTACCCTTTACTGCTTTTGCCTCCATTAGATTTCCTAAACACTAGTGTTTTAAGGAACAGGTTAAAAAGAAAACCTTATGTGATTTTTTTATAATGTGTTTATTCTTTATCTTATCCTAGTGACTAAAATCTTCTCCATGGCTGAACCCCAAATAATATTCCTTTACGTCCTAAGTGGTATCTAGAGAGTGGGATAGGTTTAATAAATACCCTAATCCTAAAGTGTACCCTAAAACTAACCCATACCCCAACCCTAACGCGTAACCCTAACCCTAACCAAAACCCTAACCCGAACACGTATGCTAATCCTAACCCGTACCCTAAACCAATCCCTAACCCTAAAACTAACCCTAACCCTAACCCTAACCCATAACCTACACCGTACCCTCACCCGTACCCTAACCCGTACCCTAAGCCGTACCCTAACCCTAACCCTAACCCTAAACCATACGCTACGCCGTACCCTCACCCGTACCCTAACCCGTATCCTAAGCCGTACCCTAACCCTAACACTAACCCTAAACTATACCCTACGCCGTAACCTCACCCGTACCCTAACCCATACCCTAAGCCGTACCCTAACCCTAACCCTAACCCTAACCCTAACCCTAACCCTAACCCATACCGTACGCCATACCCTAACACGTCCGCTAAACCGTATCCTAAGCCGTACCCTAACCCTAACCAATACCCTACGCAGTATCCTCACCCATACCCTCACCCGTACCCTAAGCCGTACCCTAACCCTAACCCTAACCCTAAACCTAACCCTAACCCCTACCCTATGCCATACCCTCACCTGTACCCTATCCCATAACCTAAGCCGTACCATAACCCTAAAACTAACCCTATCCCTAAACCATAAACTACGCCGTACCCTCACCCGTACCCTAACCCGTATCCTAAGCCGTACCCTAACCCTAACCCTAACCCATAACCTACGCCGTACCCTCACCCGTACCCTAACACGTACCCTAAGACGTACCGTAACCCTAACCCTAACACTAACCCTAACCCTAACCCACACTCTACGCCGTACCCTAAACCGTACCCTAACACGTATCCTAAGCCGTACCCTAACCCTAACCAATACCCTACGCAGTACCCTCACCCGTACCCTCACCCGTACCCTAAGCCATACCCTAACCCTAACCCTAACCCTAACCCTAACCCTTACCCTACGCCGTACCCTCACCCGTATCCTATCCCATACCCTAAGCCGTACCCTAACCCTAACACTAACCCTAACCCTAACCCTAACCCTAAACTACCCTTGATTGCTTTTGCCTTTATTAGATTTCCTAAGCACTAGTGTCTTAAGGAACAGGTTAAAAAGAAAATCCTAATGTGATTTTTTTATAATGTGTTTATTCTTTATCTTATCCTAGTGACTAAAATCTTCTCCATGGCTGGATCCCTAATAATATTCCTTTACGTGCTAAGTGGTATCTAGAGAGTGGGATAGGTTTAATAAATACCCTAATCCTAACGTGTACCCTAACCCTAACCCATACTCTAACCCTAACGCGTACCCTAACCCTAACCCAAAATCTAACCCTAACACGTACGCTAATCCTAACCCGTACCCTAAACCATTCCCTAACCCTAAAACTAACCCTAACCCTAACCCTAACCCTAACCCTTACCCTACGCCGTACCCTCACCCGTACCCTAACCCGTACCCTAAGACGTACCCTAACCCTAACCCTAACCCATACGCTACGCCGTACCCTCACCCGTACCCTAACGCGTATCCTAAGACGTACCCTAACCCTAAACCTAACCCTAACCTCTACCCTACGCCGTACCCTCACCCGTACCCTAACCCGTACCCAAAGCCTTACCCTAACCCTAACCCTAACCCTCACCCATACCCAACGCCGTAACCTAACCCATATCCTAACCCGTATCCTAAGCCGTACCCTAACCCTAACCAATAACCTACGCAGCACCCTCACCAGTACCCTCACCCGTATCCTAAGCCCTACCCTAACCCTAACCCTAACCCTAACCCTAAACTACCCTTTACTGCTTTTGCCTCCATTAGATTTCCTAAACACTAGTGTTTTAAGGAACAGGTTAAAAAGAAAACCTTATGTGATTTTTTTATAATGAGTTTATTCTTTATCTTATCCTAGTGACTAAAATCTTCTCCATGGCTGAACCCCAAATAATAATCCTTTACGTGCTAAGTGGTATCTAGAGAGTGGGATAGGTTTAATAAATACCCAAATCCTAAAGTGTACCCTAAACCTAACCCATACCCTAACCCTAACGCGTACCCTAAGCCTAACCAAAACCCTAACCCGAACAAGTATGCTAATCCTAACCCATACCCTAAACCAATCCCTAACCCTAAAACTAACCCTAACCCTAACCCTAACCCATAACCTACGCCGTACCCTCACCCGTACCCTACCCCGTATCCTAAGCCGTACCCTAACCCTAACCCTAACCCTAACCCTAACCGCTACCCTACGCCGTACCCTATCCCATACCCTAAGCGGTACCCTAACCCTAACACTAACCCTAAACCTAACCCTAACCCCTACCCTACGCCGTACCCTCAACCGTAACCTATCCCATACCCTAAGCCGTACCCTAACCCTAACACTAACCCTAACCCTAAACCTAAACCCTACCCTAAGCCGTACCCTCACCCGTACCCTATCCCATACCCTAAGCCGTACCCTAACCCTAACCCTAACCCTAACCTATACACTACGCCATACCCTCACCCGTACCCTAACCCGTACCCTAAGCCGTACCCTAACCCTAACCCTAACCCTGACCTATACACTACGCCGTACCCTCACCCGTACCCTAACCCGTACCCTAAGCCGTACCCTAACCCTAACCCTAACCCTAACCCTAACCCTAACCCATACCCTACGCCGTACCCTAACCCGTACCCTAACCCGTATTCTAAGCCGTACCCTAACCATAACCAATACCCTACACAGTACCCTCACCCGTACCCTCACCCGTACCCTAAGCCATACCCTAACCCTAACCCTAACCCTAACCTATACACTACGCCATACCCTCACCCGTACCCTAACCCGTACCCTAAGCCGTACCCTAACCCTAACCCTAACCCTAAACCATACGCTACGCCGTACCCTCACCCGTACCCTAACCCGTATCCTAAGCCGTACCCTAACCCTAACCCTAACCCTAAACTATACCCTACGCCGTAACCTCACCCGTACCCTAAACCGTACCCTAAGCCGTACCCTAACCCTAACCCTAACCCTAACCCTAACCCTAACCCTAACCCATACCGTACGCCATACCCTAACACGTACCCTAACCCGTATCCTAAGCCGTACCCTAACCCTAAACAATACCCTACGCAGTATCCTCACCCATACCCTCACCCGTACCCTAAGCCGTACCCTAACCCTAACCCTAACCCTAACCCTAACCCTAACCCCTACCCTATGCCATACCCTCACCTGTACCCTATCCCATAACCTAAGCCGTACCATAACCCTAACACTAACCCTAACCCTAACCCATAACCTACGCCGTACCCTCACCCGTACCCTAACCCGTACACTAAGCCGTACCCTAACCCTAACCCTAACCCTAACCCTAACCCTAAACCTAACCCATAACCTACGCCGTACCCTCACCCGTACCCTAACACGTACCCTAAGACGTACCGTAACCGTAACCCTAACACTAACCCTAACCCTAACCCACAATCTACGCCGTACCCTAACCCGTACCCTAACACGTATCCTAAGCCGTACCCTAACCCTAAGCAATACCCTACGCAGTACCCTCACCCGTACCCTCACCCGTACCCTAAGCCATACCCTAACCCTAACCCTAACCCTAACCCTAAGCCCTACCCTATGCCGTACCCTCACCCGTTCCCTATCCCATATGCTAAGCCGTACCCTAACCCTAACACTAACACTAACCCTAACCCTAACCCTAACCCATACCCTACGCCGTACCCTCACCCGTAACCTAACCTGTACCCTAAGCCGTACCCTAACCCTAACCCTAACCTATACACTACGCCGTACCCTCACCCGTACCCTAAGCCGTACCCTAACTCTAACCCTAACCCTAAACCTAACCCTTACCCATACCCTGCGCCGTACCCTAACCCATACAATAACATGTATCCTAAGCCTTAACCTAACCCTAACCAATGACCTACACAGTACCCTCACCCGTACCCTAAGCCATACCCTAACCCTAACCCTAACACTAACCCTAACCCTAAACCCTACCCTATGCCGTACCCTCACCCATACCCTATCCCATACCCTAAGCCGTACCCTAACCCTAACACTAACCCTAACCCTAACCCTAAACTACCCTTGACTGCTTTTGCCTCCATTAGATTTCCTAAACACTAGTGTTTTAAGGAACAGGTTAAAAAGAAAATCTTATGTGATTTTTTTATAATGTGTTTATTCTTTATCTTATCCTAGTGACTAAAATCTTCTCCATGGCTGAACCCCAAATAATAATCCTTTACGTGCTAAGTGGTATCTAGAGAGTGGGATAGGTTTAATAAATACCCTAATCCTAAAGTGTACCCTAAACCTAACCCATACCCTAACCCTAACACTAACCCTAACCCTAACCCATAACCTATGCTGTACCCTCACCCGTACCCTAACCCGTATCCTAAGCCGTACCCTAACCCTAACCCTAACCCTAACCCTAACCCATAACCTACGCCGTACCCTCACCCGTACCCTAACACGTACCCTAAGACGTACCGTAACCCTAACCCTAACACTAACCCTAACCCTAACCCACACTCTACGCCGTACCCTAACCCATACCCTAACACGTATCCTAAGCCATACCCTAACCCTAACCAATACCCTACGCAGTACCCTCACCCGTACCCTCACCCGTACCATAAGCCATACCCTAACCCCAACCCTAACCCTAACCCTAACCCCTACCCTATGCCGTACCCTCACCCGTACCCTATGCCATACCCTAAGCCGTACCCTAACCCTAACACTAACCCTAACCCTAACCCTAACCCTAAACTAACCTTGATTGCTTTTGCCTCTATTAGATTTCCTAAGCACTAGTGTTTTAAGGAACAGGTTAAAAAGAAAATCCTAATGTGATTTTTTTATAATGTGTTTATTCTTTATCTTATCCTAGTGACTAAAATCTTCTCCATGGCTGGATCCCTAATAATATTCCTTTACGTGCTAAGAGGTATCTAGAGAGTGGGATAGGTTTAATAAATACCCTAATCCTAACGTGTACCCTAACCCTAACCCATACCCTAACCCTAACGCGTACGCTAATCCTAACCTGTACCCTAAACCAATCCCTAACCCTAAAACTAACCCTAACCCTAACCCTAACCCTAAACCTAACCCTAACCCATACGCTACGCCGTACCCTCACCCGTACCCTAACCCGTATCCTAAGCCGTACCCTAACCCTAACCCTAACCCTAACCCTAACCCATACCCTACGCCATACCCTAACCCGTACCCTAACCCGTATCCTAAGCCGTATCCTAACCCTAACCAATACCCTACGCAGTACCCTCACCCGTACCCTCAGCCGTACCCTAAGCCGTACCCTAACCCCAACCCTAACCCTAACTCTAACCCTAACCCCTACCCTACGCCGTACCCTCACCCGTACCCTATCCCATACGCTAAGCCGTACCCTAACCCTAACACTAACACTAACCCTAACCCTAACCCTAACCCATACCCTACGCCGTACCCTCACCCGTAACCTAACCCGTACCCTAAGCCGTACCCTAACCCTAACCCTAACCTATACACTACGCCGTACCCTCACCCGTACCCTAACCCGTACCCTAAGCCGTACCCTAACTCTAACCCTAACCCTAACCCTAACCCTTACCCATACCCTGTGCCGTACCCTAACCCATACAATAACCTGTATCCTAAGCCTTAACCTAACCCTAACCAATGCCCTACACAGTACCCTCACACGTACCCTAAGCCATACCCTACCCTAACCCTAACACTAATCCTAACCCTAAACCCTACCCTATGCCGTACCCTCACCCATACCCTATCCCATACCCTAAGCCGTACCCTAACCCTAACACTAACCCTAACCCTAACCCTAACCCTAAACTACCCTTGACTGCTTTTGCCTCCATTAGATTTCCTAAGCTCTAGTGTTTTAAGGAACAGGTTAAAAAGAAAATCCTAATGTGATTTTTTTATAATGTGTTTATTCTTTATCTTATCCTAGTGACGAAAATCTTCTCCATGGCTGGACCCTAAATAATATTCCTTTACGTGCTAAGTGGTATCTAGAGAGTGGGATAGGTTTAATAAATACCCTAATCCTAACGTGTACCCTAACCCTAACCCACACCCTAACCCTAATGCGTACCCTAACCCTAACCCAAACCCTAACCCTAACACGTACGCTAATCCTAACCCGTACCCTAAACCAATCCCTAACCCTAAAACTAACCCTAACCCTAACCCTAACCCTAACCAATACGCTACGCCGTACCCTCACCCATACCCTCACCCGTACCCTAAGCCCTACCCTAACCCTAACCCTAACCCTAACCCTAACCCTAACCCCTACCCTATGCCATACCCTCACCTGTACCCTATCCCATAACCTAAGCCGTACCATAACCCTAACACTAACCCTAACCCTAAACCATAACCTATGCCGTACCCTCACCCGTACCCTAACCCGTATCCTAGGCCGTACCCTAACCCTAACCCTAACCCTAACCCTAACCCATAACCTACGCCGTACCCTCACCCGTACCCTAACACGTACCCTAAGACGTACCGTAACCCTAACCCTAACACTAACGCTAACCCTAACCCACACTCTACGCCGTACCCTAACCCGTACCCTAACACGTATCCTAAGCCGTACCCTAACCCTAACCAATACCCTACGCAGTACCGTCACCCGTACCCTCACCCGTACCCTAAGCCATACCCTAACCCTAACCCTAACCCTAACCCCTAACCTACGCCGTACCCTCACCCGTATCCTATCCCATACCCTAAGCCGTACCCTAACCCTAACACTAACCCTAACCCTAACCCTAACCCTAAACTACCCTTGATTCCTTTTGCCTTTATTAGATTTCCTAAGCACTAGTGTTTTAAGGAACAGGTTAAAAAGAAAATCCTAATGTGATTTTTTTATAATGTGTTTATTCTTTATCTTATCCTAGTGACTAAAATCTTCTCCATGGCTGGATCCCTAATAATATTCCTTTACGTGCTAAGTGGTATCTAGAGAGTGGGATAGGTTTAATAAATACCCTAATCCTAACGTGTACCCTAACCCTAACCCATACCCTAACCCTAACGCGTACCCTAACCCTAACCCAAAATCTAACCCTAACACGTACGCTAATCCTAACCCGTACCCTAAACCAATCCCTAACCCTAAAACTAACCCTAACCCTAACCCTAACCCTAAACCTTACCCTACGCCGTACCCTCACCCGTACCCTAACCCGTACCCTAAGACGTACCCTAACCCTAACCCTAACCCATACGCTACGCCGTACCCTCACCCGTACCCTAACCCGTATCCTAAGCCGTACCCTAACCCTAAACCTAACCCTAACCTCTACCCTACGCCGTACCCTCACCCGTACCCTAACCCGTACCCAAAGCCTTACCCTAACCCTAACCCTAACCCTCACCCATACCCAACGCCGTAACCTAACCCATATCCTAACCCGTATCCTAAGCCGTACCCTAACCCTAACCAATAACCTACGCAGTACCCTCACCAGTACCCTCACCCGTATCCTAAGCCCTACCCTAACCCTAACCCTAACCCTAACCCTAAACTACCCTTTACTGCTTTTGCCTCCATTAGATTTCCTAAACACTAGTGTTTTAAGGAACAGGTTAAAAAGAAAACCTTATGTGATTTTTTTATAATGTGTTTATTCTTTATCTTATCCTAGTGACTAAAATCTTCTCCATGGCTGAACCCCAAATAATAATCCTTTACGTGCTAAGTGGTATCTAGAGAGTGGGATAGGTTTAATAAATACCCTAATCCTAAAGTGTACCCTAAACCTAACCCATACCCTAACCATAACCTGTACCCTAACCCTAACCAAAACCCTAACCCGAACAAGTATGCTAATCCTAACCCGTACCCTAAACCAATCCCTAACCCTAAAACTAACCCTAACCCTAACCCTAACCCTAACCCATAACCTACGCCGTACCCTCACCCGTACCCTAACCCGTGCCCTAAGCCGTACCCTAAACCTAACCCTAACTCTAACCCATACGCTACGCCGTACCCTCACCCGTACCCTAACCCGTATCCTAAGCCGTACCCTAACCCTAACCCTAACCCTAACCGCTACCCTACGCCATACCCTATCCCATACCCTAAGCGGTACCCTAACCCTAACACTAACCCTAACCCTAACCCTAACCCATACCCTACGCCGTACCCTAACCCGTACCCTAACCCGTATTCTAAGCCGTACCCTAACCATAACCAATACCCTACACAGTACCCTCACACGTACCCTCACCCGTACCCTAAGCCATTCCCTAACCCTAAACCTAACCCTAAACTATACACTACGCCATACCCTCACCCGTACCCTAACCCGTACCCTAAGCCATACCCTAACCCTAACCCTACCCTAAACCATACGCTACGCCGTACCCTCACCTGTACCCTAACCCGTATCCTAAGCCGTACCCTAACCCTAACCCTAACTCTAAACTAATCCCTACGCCGTAACCTCACCCGTACCCTAACCCGTACCCTAAGCCGTACCCTAACCCTAACCCTAACCCTAACCCTAACCCTAACCCATACCGTACGCCATAACCTAACACGTACCCTAACCCGTATCCTAAGACGTACCCTAACCCTAACCAATACCCGACGCAGTATCCTCACCCATACCCTCACCCGTACCCTAAGCCGTACCCTAACCCTAACCCTAACCCTAACCCTAACCCTAACCCCTACCCTATGCCATACCCTCACCTGTACCCTATCCCATAACCTAAGCCGTACCATAACCCTAACACTAACCCTATCCCTAACCCATAACCTACGCCGTACCCTCACCCGTACCCTAACCCGTATCCTAAGCCGTACCCTAACCCTAACCCTAACCCTAACCCTAACCCATAACCTACGCCGTACCCTCATCTGTACCCTAACACGTACCCTAAGACGTACCGTAACCCTAACCCTAACACTAACCCTAACCCTAACCCACACTCTACGCCGTACCCTAACCCGTACCCTAACACGTATCCTAAGCCGTACCCTAACCCTAACCAATACCCTATGCAGTACCCTCACCCGTACCCTCACCCGTAACCTAACCCGTACCCTAAGCCATACCCTAACCCTAACCCTAACCTATACACTACGCCGTACCCTAACCCGTACCCTAAGCCGTACCCTAACTCTAACCCTAAACCTAACCCTAACCCTTACCCATACCCTGCGCCGTACCCTAACCCATACAATAACCTGTATCCTAAGCCTTAACCTAACCCTAACCAATGACCTACACAGTATCCTCACCCGTACCCTAAGCCATACCCTAACCCTAACCCTAACACTAACCTTAACCCTAAACCCTACCCTATGCCGTATCCTCACCCATACCCTATCCCATACCCTAAGCCGTACCCTAACCCTAACACTAACCCTAACCCTAACCCTAAACTACCCTTGACTGCTTTTGCCTCCATTAGATTTCCTAAGCACTAGTGTTTTAAGGAACAGGTTAAAAAGAAAATCCTAATGTGATTTTTTTATAATGTGTTTATTCTTTATCTTATCCTAGTGACGAAAATCTTCTCCATGGCTGGAACCTAAATAATATTCCTTTACGTGCTAAGTGGTATCTAGAGAGTGGGATAGGTTTAATAAATACCCTAATCCTAACGTGTACCCTAACCCTAACCCATACCCTAACCCTAATGCGTACCCTAACCCTAACCCAAACCCTAACCCTAACACGTACGCTAATCTTAACCCGTACCCTAAACCAATCCCTAACCCTAAAACTAACCCTAACCCTAACCCTAACCCTAACCCATACGCTACGCCGTACCCTCACCCATATCCTAACCCGTATCCTAAGCCGTACCCTAATCCTAAAACTAACCCTAACCTCTACCCTACGCCGTACCCTCACCCGTACCCTAACCCGTACCCAAAGCCTTACCCTAACCTTAACCCTAACCCTCACCCATACCCAACGCCGTAACCTAACCCATATCCTAACCCGTATCCTAAACCGTACCCTAACCCTAACTAATAACCTATGCAGTACCCTCACCAGTACCCTCACCCGTATCCTAAGCCCTACCCTAACCCTAACCCTAACCCTAAACTACCCTTTACTGCTTTTGCCTCCATTAGATTTCCTAAACAATAGTGTTTTAAGGAACAGGTTAAAAAGAAAACCTTATGTGATTTTTTTATAATGTGTTTATTCTTTATCTTATCCTAGTGACTAAAATCTTCTCCATGGCTGAACCCCAAATAATATTCCTTTACGTGCTAAGTGGTATCTAGAGAGTGGGATAGGTTTAATAAATACCCTAATCCTAAAGTGTACCCTAAACCTAACCCATACCCTAACCCTAACGCGTACCCTAACCCTAACTAAAACCCTAACACAAACATGTATGCTAATCCTAACCCGTACCCTAAACCAATCCCTAACCCTAAAACTAACCCTAACCCTAACCCTAACCCTTACCCATAACCTACACCGTACCCTGACCCGTACCCTAACCCGTACCCTAAGCCGTACCCTAACCCTAACCCTAACCCTAAAGCATACGCTACGCCGTACCCTCACCCGTACCCTAACCCGTATCCTAAGCCGTACCCTAACCCTAACCCTAACCCTAAACTATACCCTACGCCGTAACCTCACCCGTACCCTAACCCGTACCCTAAGCCGTACCCTAACCCTAACCCTAAACCTAACCCTAACCCTAACCCTAACCCTAACCCATACCGTACGCCATAACCTAACACGTACCCTAACCCGTATCCTAAGCCGTACCCTAACCCTAACCAATACCCTATGCAGTATCCTCACCCATACCCTCACCCGTACCCTAAGCCGTACCCTAACCCTAACCCTAACCCTAACCCTAACCCTAACCCCTACCCTATGCCATACCCTCACCTGTACCCTATCCCATAACCTAAGCCGTACCATAACCCTAACACTAACCCTAACCCTAAACCATAACCTATGCCGTACCCTCACCCGTACCCTAACCCGTATCCTAAGCCGTACCCTAACCCTAACCCTAACCCTAACCCATAACCTACGCCGTACCCTCACCCGTACCCTAACACGTACCCTAAGACGTACCGTAACCCTAACCCTAACACTAACCCTAACCCTAACCCACACTCTACGCCGTACCCTAACCCGTACCCTAACACGTATCCTAAGCCGTACCCTAACCCTAACCAATACCCTACGCAGTACCCTCACCCGTACCCTCACCCGTACCCTAAGCCATACCCTAACCCTAACCCTAACCCTAACCCTAACCCCTAACCTACGCCGTACCCTCACCCGTATCCTATCCCATACCCTAAGCCGTACCCTAACCCTAACACTAACCCTAACCCTAACCCTAAACCTAACCCTAAACTACCCTTGATTGCTTTTGCCTTTATTAGATTTCCTAAGCACTAGTGTTTTAAGGAACAGGTTAAAAAGAAAATCCTAATGTGATTTTTTTATAATGTGTTTATTCTTTATCTTATCCTAGTGACTAAAATCTTCTCCATGGCTGGATCTCTAATAATATTCCTTTACGTGCTAAGTGGTATCTAGAGAGTGGGATAGGTTTAATAAATACCCTAATCCTAACGTGTACCCTAACCCTAACCCATACCCTAACCCTAACGCGTACCCTAACCCTAACCCAAAATCTAACCCTAACACGTACGCTAATCCTAACCCGTACCCTAAACCAATCCCTAACCCTAAAACTAACTCTAACCCTAACCCTAACCCTAAAACTTACCCTACGCCGTACCCTCACCCGTACCCTAACCCGTACCCTAAGACGTACCCTAACCCTAACCCTAACCCATACGCTACGCCGTACCCTCACCCGTACCCTAACCCGTATCCTAAGTCGTACCCTAACCCTAAACCTAACCCTAACCTCTACCCTACGCCGTACCCTCACCCGTACCCTAACCCGTACCCAAAGCCTTACCCTAACCCTAACCCTAACCCTCACCCATACCCAACGCCGTAACCTAACCCATATCCTAACCCGTATCCTAAGCCGTACCCTAACCCTAACCAATAACCTACGCAGTACCCTCACCAGTACCCTCACCCGTATCCTAAGCCCTACCCTAACCCTAACCCTAACCCTAACCCTAAACTACCCTTTACTGCTTTTGCCTCCATTAGATTTCCTAAACACTAGTGTTTTAAGGAACAGGTTAAAAAGAAAACCTTATGTGATTTTTTTATAATGTGTTTATTCTTTATCTTATCCTAGTGACTAAAATCTTCTCCATGGCTGAACCCCAAATAATAATCCTTTACGTGCTAAGTGGTATCTAGAGAGTGGGATAGGTTTAATAAATACCCTAATCCTAAAGTGTACCCTAAACCTAACCCATACCCTCACCCTAACGTGTACCCTAACCCTAACCAAAACCCTAACCCGAACAAGTATGCTAATCCTAACCCGTACCCTAAACCAATCCCTAACCCTAAAACTAACCCTAACCCTAACTCTAACCCTAACCCATAACCTACGCCGTACCCTCACCCGTACCCTAACCCGTACCCTAAGCCGTACCCTAACCCTAACCCTAACCCTAACCCATACGCTACGTCGTACCCTCATCCGTACCCTAAACCGTATCCTAAGCCGTACCCTAACCCTAACCCTAACCCTAACTCTAACCGCTACCCTACGCTGTACCCTATCCCATACCCTAAGCGGTACCCTAAACCTAACACTAACCCTAAACCTTACCCTAACCCCTACCCTACGCCGTACCCTCACCCGTAACCTATCCCATACCCTAAGCCGTACCCTAACCCTAACACTAACCCTAACCCTAAACCTAACCCCTACCCTACGCCGTACCCTCACCCGTACCCTATCCCATACCCTAAGCGGTACCCTAACCCTAACCCTAACCCTAACATATACACTACGCCATACCCTCACCCGTACCCTAACCCGTACCCTAAGCCGTACCCTAACCCTAACCCTAACCCTAACCTATAAACTACTCCTTACCCTCACCCGTACCCTAAGCCGTACCCTAAGCCGTACCCTAACCCTAACCCTAACCCTAACCCATAACCTACGCCGTACCCTCACCCGTACCCTAACACGTACCCTAAGACGTACCGTAACCCTAACCCTAACACTAACCCTAACCCTAACCCACACTCTACGCCGTACCCTAACCCGTACCCTAACACGTATCCTAAGCCGTACCCTAACCCTAACCAATACCCTACGCAGTACCCTCACCCGTACCCTCACCCGTACCCTAAGCCATACCCTAACCCTAACCCTAACCCTAACCCTAACCCCTAACCTACGCCGTACCCTCACCCGTATCCTATCCCATACCCTAAGCCGTACCCTAACCCTAACACTAACCCTAACCCTAACCCTAACCCTAACCCTAAACTACCCTTGATTGCTTTTGCCTTTATTAGATTTCCTAAGCACTAGTGTTTTAAGGAACAGGTTAAAAAGAAAATCCTAATGTGATTTTTTTATAATGTGTTTATTCTTTATCTTATCCTAGTGACTAAAATCTTCTCCATGGCTGGATCTCTAATAATATTCCTTTACGTGCTAAGTGGTATCTAGAGAGTGGGATAGGTTTAATAAATACCCTAATCCTAACGTGTACCCTAACCCTAACCCATACCCTAACCCTAACGCGTACCCTAACCCTAACCCAAAATCTAACCCTAACACGTACGCTAATCCTAACCCGTACCCTAAACCAATCCCTAACCCTAAAACTAACCCTAACCCTAACCCTAACCCTAAAACTTACCCTACGCCGTACCCTCACCCGTACCCTAACCCGTACCCTAAGACGTACCCTAACCCTAACCCTAACCCATACGCTACGCCGTACCCTCACCCGTACCCTAACCCGTATCCTAAGCCGTACCCTAACCCTAAACCTAACCCTAACCTCTACCCTACGCCGTACCCTCACCCGTACCCTAACCCGTACCCAAAGCCTTACCCTAACCCTAACCCTAACCCTCACCCATACCCAACGCCGTAACCTAACCCATATCCTAACCCGTATCCTAAGCCGTACCCTAACCCTAACCAATAACCTACGCAGTACCCTCACCAGTACCCTCACCCGTATCCTAAGCCCTACCCTAACCCTAACCCTAACCCTAACCCTAAACTACCCTTTACTGCTTTTGCCTCCATTAGATTTCCTAAACACTAGTGTTTTAAGGAACAGGTTAAAAAGAAAACCTTATGTGATTTTTTTATAATGTGTTTATTCTTTATCTTATCCTAGTGACTAAAATCTTCTCCATGGCTGAACCCCAAATAATAATCCTTTACGTGCTAAGTGGTATCTAGAGAGTGGGATAGGTTTAATAAATACCCTAATCCTAAAGTGTACCCTAAACCTAACCCATACCCTAACCCTAACGTGTACCCTAACCCTAACCAAAACCCTAACCCGAACAAGTATGCTAATCCTAACCCGTACCCTAAACCAATCCCTAACCCTAAAACTAACCCTAACCCTAACTCTAACCCTAACCCATAACCTACGCCGTACCCTCACCCGTACCCTAACCCGTACCCTAAGCCGTACCCTAACCCTAACCCTAACCCTAACCCATACGCTACGTCGTACCCTCATCCGTACCCTAAACCGTATCCTAAGCCGTACCCTAACCCTAACCCTAACCCTAACTCTAACCGCTACCCTACGCTGTACCCTATCCCATACCCTAAGCGGTACCCTAAACCTAACACTAACCCTAAACCTTACCCTAACCCCTACCCTACGCCGTACCCTCACCCGTAACCTATCCCATACCCTAAGCCGTACCCTAACCCTAACACTAACCCTAACCCTAAACCTAACCCCTACCCTACGCCGTACCCTCACCCGTACCCTATCCCATACCCTAAGCGGTACCCTAACCCTAACCCTAACCCTAACATATACACTACGCCATACCCTCACCCGTACCCTAACCCGTACCCTAAGCCGTACCCTAACCCTAACCCTAACCCTAACCTATACACTACTCCTTACCCTCACCCGTACCCTAAGCCGTACCCTAAGCCGTACCCTAACCCTAACCCTAACCCTAACCCATAACCTACGCCGTACCCTCACCCGTACCCTAACACGTACCCTAAGACGTACCGTAACCCTAACCCTAACACTAACCCTAACCCTAACCCACACTCTACGCCGTACCCTAACCCGTACCCTAACACGTATCCTAAGCCGTACCCTAACCCTAACCAATACCCTACGCAGTACCCTCACCCGTACCCTCACCCGTACCCTAAGCCATACCCTAACCCTAACCCTAACCCTAACCCCTAACCTACGCCGTACCCTCACCCGTATCCTATCCCATACCCTAAGCCGTACCCTAACCCTAACACTAACCCTAACCCTAACCCTAACCCTAACCCTAAACTACCCTTGATTGCTTTTGCCTTTATTAGATTTCCTAAGCACTAGTGTTTTAAGGAACAGGTTAAAAAGAAAATCCTAATGTGATTTTTTTATAATGTGTTTATTCTTTATCTTATCCTAGTGACTAAAATCTTCTCCATGGCTGGATCTCTAATAATATTCCTTTACGTGCTAAGTGGTATCTAGAGAGTGGGATAGGTTTAATAAATACCCTAATCCTAACGTGTACCCTAACCCTAACCCATACCCTAACCCTAACGCGTACCCTAACCCTAACCCAAAATCTAACCCTAACACGTACGCTAATCCTAACCCGTACCCTAAACCAATCCCTAACCCTAAAACTAACCCTAACCCTAACCCTAACCCTAAAACTTACCCTACGCCGTACCCTCACCCGTACCCTAACCTGTACCCTAAGACGTACCCTAACCCTAACCCTAACCCATACGCTACGCCGTACCCTCACCCGTACCCTAACCCGTATCCTAAGCCGTACCCTAACCCTAAACCTAACCCTAACCTCTACCCTACGCCGTACCCTCACCCGTACCCTAACCCGTACCCAAAGCCTTACCCGAACCCTAACCCTAACCCTCACCCATACCCAACGCCGTAACCTAACCCATATCCTAACCCGTATCCTAAGCCGTACCCTAACCCTAACCAATAACCTACGCAGTACCCTCACCAGTACCCTCACCCGTATCCTAAGCCCTACCCTAACCCTAACCCTAACCCTAACCCTAAACTACCCTTTACTGCTTTTGCCTCCATTAGATTTCCTAAACACTAGTGTTTTAAGGAACAGGTTAAAAAGAAAACCTTATGTGATTTTTTTATAATGTGTTTATTCTTTATCTTATCCTAGTGACTAAAATCTTCTCCATGGCTGAACCCCAAATAATAATCCTTTACGTGCTAAGTGGTATCTAGAGAGTGGGATAGGTTTAATAAATACCCTAATCCTAAAGTGTACCCTAAACCTAACCCATACCCTAACCCTAACGTGTACCCTAACCCTAACCAAAACCCTAACCCGAACAAGTATGCTAATCCTAACCCGTACCCTAAACCAATCCCTAACCCTAAAACTAACCCTAACCCTAACTCTAACCCTAACCCATAACCTACGCCGTACCCTCACCCGTACCCTAACCCGTACCCTAAGCCGTACCCTAACCCTAACCCTAACCCATACGCTACGTCGTACCCTCATCCGTACCCTAAACCGTATCCTAAGCCGTACCCTAACCCTAACCCTAACCCTAACTCTAACCGCTACCCTACGCTGTACCCTATCCCATACCCTAAGCGGTACCCTAAACCTAACACTAACCCTAAACCTTACCCTAACCCCTACCCTACGCCGTACCCTCACCCGTAACCTATCCCATACCCTAAGCCGTACCCTAACCCTAACACTAACCCTAACCCTAAACCTAACCCCTACCCTACGCCGTACCCTCACCCGTACCCTATCCCATACCCTAAGCGGTACCCTAACCCTAACCCTAACCCTAACATATACACTACGCCATACCCTCACCCGTACCCTAACCCGTACCCTAAGCCGTACCCTAACCCTAACCCTAACCCTAACCTATACACTACTCCTTACCCTCACCCGTACCCTAAGCCGTACCCTAAGCCGTACCCTAACCCTAACCCTAACCCTAACCCATAACCTACGCCGTACCCTCACCCGTACCCTAACACGTACCCTAAGACGTACCGTAACCCTAACCCTAACACTAAGCCTAACCCTAACCCACACTCTACGCCGTACCCTAACCCGTACCCTAACACGTATCCTAAGCCGTACCCTAACCCTAACCAATACCCTACGCAGTACCCTCACCCGTACCCTCACCCGTACCCTAAGCCATACCCTAACCCTAACCCTAACCCTAACCCTAACCCCTAACCTACGCCGTACCCTCACCCGTATCCTATCCCATACCCTAAGCCGTACCCTAACCCTAACACTAACCCTAACCCTAACCCTAACCCTAAACTACCCTTGATTGCTTTTGCCTTTATTAGATTTCCTAAGCACTAGTGTTTTAAGGAACAGGTTAAAAAGAAAATCCTAATGTGATTTTTTTATAATGTGTTTATTCTTTATCTTATCCTAGTGACTAAAATCTTCTCCATGGCTGGATCTCTAATAATATTCCTTTACGTGCTAAGTGGTATCTAGAGAGTGGGATAGGTTTAATAAATACCCTAATCCTAACGTGTACCCTAACCCTAACCCATACCCTAACCCTAACGCGTACCCTAACCCTAACCCAAAATCTAACCCTAACACGTACGCTAATCCTAACCCGTACCCTAAACCAATCCCTAACCCTAAAACTAACCCTAACCCTAACCCTAACCCTAAAACTTACCCTACGCCGTACCCTCACCCGTACCCTAACCCGTACCCTAAGACGTACCCTAACCCTAACCCTAACCCATACGCTACGCCGTACCCTCACCCGTACCCTAACCCGTATCCTAAGCCGTACCCTAACCCTAAACCTAACCCTAACCTCTACCCTACGCCGTACCCTCACCCGTACCCTAACCCGTACCCAAAGCCTTACCCTAACCCTAACCCTAACCCTCACCCATACCCAACGCCGTAACCTAACCCATATCCTAACCCGTATCCTAAGCCGTACCCTAACCCTAACCAATAACCTACGCAGTACCCTCACCAGTACCCTCACCCGTATCCTAAGCCCTACCCTAACCCTAACCCTAACCCTAACCCTAAACTACCCTTTACTGCTTTTGCCTCCATTAGATTTCCTAAACACTAGTGTTTTAAGGAACAGGTTAAAAAGAAAACCTTATGTGATTTTTTTATAATGTGTTTATTCTTTATCTTATCCTAGTGACTAAAATCTTCTCCATGGCTGAACCCCAAATAATAATCCTTTACGTGCTAAGTGGTATCTAGAGAGTGGGATAGGTTTAATAAATACCCTAATCCTAAAGTGTACCCTAAACCTAACCCATACCCTCACCCTAACGTGTACCCTAACCCTAACCAAAACCCTAACCCGAACAAGTATGCTAATCCTAACCCGTACCCTAAACCAATCCCTAACCCTAAAACTAACCCTAACCCTAACTCTAACCCTAACCCATAACCTACGCCGTACCCTCACCCGTACCCTAACCCGTACCCTAAGCCGTACCCTAACCCTAACCCTAACCCTAACCCATACGCTACGTCGTACCCTCATCCGTACCCTAAACCGTATCCTAAGCCGTACCCTAACCCTAACCCTAACCCTAACTCTAACCGCTACCCTACGCTGTACCCTATCCCATACCCTAAGCGGTACCCTAAACCTAACACTAACCCTAAACCTTACCCTAACCCCTACCCTACGCCGTACCCTCACCCGTAACCTATCCCATACCCTAAGCCGTACCCTAACCCTAACACTAACCCTAACCCTAAACCTAACCCCTACCCTACGCCGTACCCTCACCCGTACCCTATCCCATACCCTAAGCGGTACCCTAACCCTAACCCTAACCCTAACATATACACTACGCCATACCCTCACCCGTACCCTAACCCGTACCCTAAGCCGTACCCTAACCCTAACCCTAACCCTAACCTATACACTACTCCTTACCCTCACCCGTACCCTAAGCCGTACCCTAAGCCGTACCCTAACCCTAACCCTAACCCTAAACCATAGGCTACGCCGTACCCTCACCCGTACCCTAACCCGTATCCTAAGCCGTACCCTAACCCTAACCCTAAACTATACCCTACGCCGTAACCTCACCTGTACCCTAACCCGTACCCTAAGCCGTACCCTAACCCTAACCCTAACCCTAACCCTAATCCATACCGTACGCCATACCCTAACACGTACCCTAACCCGTATCCTAAGCCGTACCCTAACACTAACCAATACCCTACGCAGTATCCTCACCCATACCCTCACCCGTACCCTAAGCCGTACCCTAACCCTAAACCTAACCCTAACCCTAACCCTAACCCCTACCCTATGCCATACCCTCACCTGTACCCTATCCCATAACCTAAGCCGTACCATAAACCTAACACTAACGCTAACCTTAACCCATAACCTACGCCGTAACCTCACCCGTACCCTAACCCGTATCCTAAGCCGTACCCTAACCCTAACCCTAACCCTAAACCTAACCCATAACCTACGCCGTACCCTCACCCGTACCCTAACACGTACCCTAAGACGTACCGTAACCCTAACCCTAACACTAACCCTAACCCTAACCCACACTCTACGCCGTACCCTAACCCGTACCCTAACACGTATCCTAAGCCGTACCCTAACCCTAACCAATACCCTACGCAGTACCCTCACCCTTACCCTCACCCGTACCCTAAGCCATACCCTAACCATAACCCTAACCCTAAGCCCTACCCTACGCCGTACCCTCACCCGTACCCTATCCCATACGCTAAGCCATACCCTAACCCTAACACTAACACTAACCCTAACCCTAACCCTAACCCATACCCTACGCCGTACCCTCACCCGTAACCTAACCCGTACCCTAAGCCGTACCCTAACCCTAACCCTAACCTATACACTACGCCGTACCCTCACCCGTACCCTAAGCCGTACCCTAACTCTAACCCTAACCCTAACCCTAAACCTTACCCACACCCTGTGCCGTACCGTAACCCATACAATAACCCGTATCCTAAGCCTTAAACTAACCCTAACCAATGACCTACACAGTACCCTCACCCGTACCCTAAGCCATACCCTAACCCTAACCCTAACACTAACCCTAACCCTAAACCCTACCCTATGCCGTACCCTCACCCATACCCTATCCATTACCCTAAGCCGTACCCTAACCCTAACACTAACCCTAACCCTAACCCTAACCCTAAACTACCCTTGACTGCTTTTGCCTCCATTAGATTTCCTAAGCACTATTGTTTTAAGGAACAGGTTAAAAAGAAAATCCTAATGTGATTTTTTTATAATGTGTTTATTCTTTATTTTATCCTAGTGACGAAAATCTTCTCCATGGCTGGACCCTAAATAATATTCCTTTACGTGCTAAGTGGTATCTAGAGAGTGGGATAGGTTTAATAAATACCCTAATCCTAACGTGTACCCTAACCCTAACCCACACCCTAACCCTAATGCGTACCCTAACCCTAATCCAAACCCTAACCCTAACACGTACGCTAATCCTAACCCGTACCCTAAACCAATCCCTAACCCTAAAACTAACCCTAACCCTAACCGTAACCCTAACCCATACGCTACGCCGTACCCTCACCCATACCCTAACCCGTATCCTAAGCCGTACCCTAACCCTAAACCTAACCCTAACCTCTACCCTACGCCGTACCCTCACCCGTACCCTAACCCGTACCCAAAGCCTTACCCTAACCCTAACCCTAACCCTCACCCATACCCAACGCCGTAACCTAACCCATATCCTAACCTGTATCCTAAGCCGTACCCTAACCCTAACCAATAACCTACACAGTACCCTCACCAGTACCCTCACCCGTATCCTAAGCCCTACCCTAACCCTAACCCTAACCCTAACCCTAAACTACCCTTTACTGCTTTTGCCTCCATTAGATTTCCTAAACACTAGTGTTTTAAGGAACAGGTTAAAAAGAAAACCTTATGTGATTTTTTTATAATGTGTTTATTCTTTATCTTATCCTAGTGAATAAAATCTTCTCCATGGCTGAACCCCAAATAATATTCCGTTACGTGCTAAGTGGTATCTAGAGAGTGGGAAAGGTTTAATAAATACCCTAATCCTAAAGTGTACCCTAAACCTAACCCACACCCTAACCCTAACGCGTACCCTAACCCTAACCAAAACCCTAACCCGAACAAGTATGCTAATCCTAACCCGTACCATAAACCAATCCCTAACCCTGAAACTAACCCTAACCCTAACCCTAACCCTAACCCATAACCTACGCCGTACCCTCACCCGTACCCTAACCCGTACCATAAGCCGTACCCTAACCCTAACCCTAACCCTAACCCATACGCTACGCCGTACCCTCACCCGTACCCTAACACGTACCCTAACCCGTATCCTAAGCCGTACTCTAACCTAACCAATACCCTATGCAGTATCCTCACCCATACCCTCACCCGTACCCTAAGCCGTACCCTAACCCTAACCCTAACCCTAACCCTAACCCCTACCCTATGCCATACCCTCACCTGTACCCTATCCCATAACCTAACCCTAACCCTATCCCTAACACTAACCCTAACCCTAACCCATAACCTACGCCGTGCCCTCACCCGTACCCTAACCCGTATCCTAAGACGTACCGTAACCCTAACCAATACCCTACGCAGTATCCTCACCCATACCCTCACCCGTACCCTAAGCCATACCCTAACCCTAACCCTAACCCTAACCCTAACCCTAACCCCTACCCTATGCCATACCCTCACCTGTACCCTATCCCATAACCTAAGCCGTACCATAACCCTAACACTAACCCTAACCCTAACCCATAACCTACGCCGTACCCTCACCCGTACCCTAACCCGTATCCTAAGCCGTACCCTAACCCTAACCCTAACCCTAACCCTAACCCATAACCTACGCCGTACCCTCACCCGTACCCTAACACGTACCCTAAGATGTACCGTAACCCTAACCCTAACACTAACCCTAACCCTAACCCACACTCTACGCCGTACCCTAACCCGTACCCTAACACATATCCTAAGCCGTACCCTAACCCTAACCAATACCCTACGCAGTACCCTCACCCGTACCCTCACCCGTACCCTAAGCCGTACCCTAACCCTAACCCTAACCCTAACCCTAACCGCTACCCTACGCCGTACCCTCACCCGTACCCTATCCCATACCCTAAGCCGTACCCTAACACTAACACTAACCCTAACCCTAACCCTAACCCTAAACTACCCTTGATTGCTTTTGCCTCTATTAGATTTCCTAAGCACTAGTGTTTTAAGGAACAGGTTAAAAAGAAAATCCTAATGTGATTTTTTTATAATGTGTTTATTCTTTATCTTATCCTAGTGACTAAAATCTTCTCCATGGCTGGATCCCTAATAATATTCCTTTACGTGCTAAGTGGTATCTAGAGAGTGGGATAGGTTTAATAAATACCCTAATCCTAACGTGTACCCTAACCCTAACCCATACCCTAACCCTAACGCGTACCCTAACCCTAACCCAAAACCTAACCCTAACACGTACGCTAATCCTAACCAGTATCCTAAAACAATCCCTAACCCTAAAACTAACCCTAACCCTAACCCTAACCCTAACCCTTACCCTACGCTGTACCCTCACCCGTACTCTAACCCGTACCCTAAGACGTACCCTAACCCTAACCCTAACCCATACGCTACGCCGTACCCTCACACGTACCCTAACCCGTATCCTAAGCCGTACCCTAACCCTAACCCTAACCCTAACCCTAACCCTAACCCTAACCCATACCCTACGCCATACCCTAACCCGTACCCTAACCCGTATCCTAAGCCGTATCCTAACCCTAACCAATACCCTACGCAGTACCCTCACCCGTACCCTCACCCGTACCCTAAGCCGTACCCTAACCCCAACCCTAACCCTAATTCTAACCCTAACCCCTACCGTATGCCGTACCCTCACCCGTACCCTATCCCATACGCTAAGCCGTACCCTAACCCTAACACTAACACTAACCCTAACCTTAACCCTAACCCATACCCTACGCCGTACCCTCACCCGTAACCTAACCCGTACCCTAAGCCGTACCCTAACCCTAACCCTAACCTATACATTACGCCGTATCCTCACCCGTACCCTAACCCGTACCCTACACCGTAGCCTCTCCTGTACCTTAACACGTACCCTAACCCTAACCCTAACCCTAACCATAACCCTAAACTACCCTTGACTGCTTCTGCCTCCAATAGATTTCCTAAGCACTATTGTTTTAAGGAACAGGTTAAAAAGAAAATCCTAATGTGATTTCTTTATAATGTGCGTGTTCTTTATCTTATCTTAGTGTCTAAAATCTTCTCCATGGCTGGACCCCAAATAATATTCCTTTACGTGCTCAGTGGTATGTAGAGAGTGGAATCGGTTTAATAAATAACCCAACCCTAATGCGTATCCTAACCCTAACCCATACCCTAACCCTAAATCGTACCGTAATCCGAACCCGTACCATAAACCTACCCTAACACTAAAAGTAACCCTAATCCTAACCCATACCCTACACCGTACCCTCACCTGTACCCTAACCCTAACCCTAAACCTAACCCTAACCCATACCCTACGCCGTACCCTCATTCATACCCTAACACGTACCCTAAGCCGTACCCTAACCCTAACCCTAACCCTACCCATAACCATAACCCTAAAGTACCCTTGACTGCTTCTGCCTCCAATAGATTTCCTCAGCACTAGTGTTTTAAGGAACAGGTTAAAAAGAGAATCCTAATGTGATTTCTTTATAATGTGTGTGTTCTTTATCTTATCCTAGTGTCTAAAATCTTCTCCATGGCTGCACCCCAAATAATATTCCTTTACGTGCTAAGTGGTATCTAGAGAGTTGGATAGGTTTAATAAATACCCTAACACTAACATGTACCCTAACCTAACACATACCCTAACCTTCACACGTACCCTAATCCTAACCCATTCCCTAAACCTAGCCCTAAGTCTAAAACTAACCCTAACCCTAACTCATACCCTACGCCGTACCCTAACCCGTACCCTAAGCCGTACCCTAACCCTAACCCTAACCCTAACCCTTACCCTCAACTACCCTTGACTGCTTCTGCCTCCAATAAATTTTCTATGCACTAGTGTTTTACGGGACAAGTTAAAAAGAAAATCCTAATGTGATTTCTTTGTAATGTGTGTGTTCTTTATCTTATCCTAGTGTCTAAAATCTTCTCCATGGCTGGACCCCAAATAATATTCCTTTACGTGCTAAGTGGTATCTAGAGAGTGGTATAGGTTTAATAAATACCCTAACCCTAACGCGTACCCTAACCCTAACCCATACCCTAATCCTAACCCGCACCGTAAACCTAACCCAAACCCTAAAACTAACCCTAATCCTAACCGTAACTGATACCTTAACCCGTACCCTAACCCATAATATAAGCCGTACCCTATCCCTAACCCGAACCCTAAACCCAACCCTAACCCTAACCCTAACCCTGACACTCTCCCTATTTAAATCCTTGACACTGTCTTTAAATAATGTCCTGATGCAGTTCCTACCTGAGATGCTGATGCTCTCACTAAGACCTTGAAGTCTCTATCTGAAAAGCTGACACTGTCTGTAACTAATTTCCTGACTTTTTCCTTAACTAACCTCCTAATTTTGTCCCTAAATAATGCCCTGAAACTGGTCCTAACTATGGCCCTGATGCTGACCCTATCTAAGGCCCTGACGATGTCCCTAATAGACTTAGATGTCCCTCACTGTTGTCCTGATCCTGTCCATTACTAATGCCCTGAATATGTGCCTACGTAAGTCTCTGACCCTGTCCTAAGGCCCTGACCCTGTTCCTAAGTAAGGGCCTTGACGCTGTCTCTACAGTATGCCCTGACACTGCCCCTAAATAACGGCCTGACACTGGTCCCAATATGGACCTGATCCTGTCCATAACTAAGGCCCTGAAGTTGTCCCTCATTAAGTCTCTGACACTGCCCTTAATAAGCCCCTGACCGTGTCCCTAGCTAATGGCCTAAGCTATAACTTACAAAGTCCCTAACACTATCCCCAAGATGCTGACACCCTGCCTAACTTAGGCTTTGATGTTGTCCCTTAGTGTTTAAGTGGTCACAAAATAACACCCTGATTCTATTACTAAGGCCCTGAATATATCCCTAAGAAAGTCTCTGAAGTGTCCCTAACTAACGGCCTAAACTGTCTCTTACTAAGGCCTTCAAGTTATCTCTGAGGGCCTGACAACACTGTCCCTAACAAAGGGCCTGTTGCTGGCCCTAACTAACGTCCTGATGCTGAACCTTACTGAGGCCCTGATGCTCTTCCTAACTAAGGCCTTGATGCCGATTCTACCTGAGGCCCTAAAACTGTCTGTGACTAATGGCCTGACTCTTTCCCTAACTAACACCCTAATTTTGTCCCTCATTAATGCCCTGACAATGGTCGACACTACAGCCCTGATGCTGGCCCAATCTAAGACCTTGACGATGTCCCTAATAGCCTTAGATGTCCCTCACTGTTGGCCTGACCCTGTCCCTAACCAAGGCCCTGACCCTCTTCCTAAAGCTGTGATGATGTCTCTACCTGAGGCACTGACACTGTCTATAACAATGGCCGACTCTTTCCCTAACACCCTGATGCTGCCCCTAATAGCCTCGTGTATCTCTCAGTAATGCCCTAATCCTGTCCATAACTAAGGCCCTGAATATGTCCTTAAGTAAGTCTCTGATGCTGTCCTTAACTAAGGCCCTGATACTCTCTATACCTAAGGCACTGACACTATCTATAATAATGGCCTGACTCTTTCCCTAACTAACACCCTGATGCTATCCCTAATTGAGGCCCTGAAGATGTCCCTAATACCTTTAGGTGTTCCTCAGTATCACCCTGATCCTGTCCATAACTAAGGCCCTGAATATGTCCCTAGGTACATCTCTGACGCTGTCCCTAACTAAGGCCCTGATGCTGTCTCTACCTCAGAACCTGACATTCTAATGTCCTGACTCTCCCTAACTAACATCCTGACGCTGCCCCTAAGTGAGGCCCTGACACTCTTCTTAACTAAGGACTTGCCGCTGTCCCTACCTAAAACCCTGACACTGCCTGTAACTAATGACCTGACTCTTTCCCTAATTAACACCCTAGTTTTGGCCCTAACTAAAGCCCTGACACTGGTTCTAATTATGGCCATGATGCTGGCTCTAAGGCCCTGAAGATATCCCTAAGTAACAGCCTGAATTGTGTCTAACTAAGGCTCTCACGTTATCTCTAACTTAGGCCCTGACGCTGTCCCTTATAGTCTAAGCTGTCATTAAATAATGCCCTGATCCTGTCCATAACTAAGGTTCTGAATATGTCCCTAAGTACATCTCTGATGATGTCCCTAACAGCCTGAACCGTCTCTTCAAGTTATCTCTGAGGATCTGACACTGGCCCTTACTAAGGCCTCACCCCGGGGTTGTCCCAGGCTGCTGGGCAGTTTTCTCTTGTCCTCATCTCTAGCCAGCTGCCTGCCATTGGCCACTCTAAGATTCTGCGATGCAGTGGTCCCACGTGGGATGTGCCTGTGTAGGCTCACCTGCGGGAGGAGAGTCATGGCCACTCCGCCCTCCAGGGGACTGCGGCTCAGGGTAGGAATCGCTCAGCCAGCGTCTGGACACAGGGTTCTGTGTCCTTGTTTGTTGTAAACCCCTTGGAGTTACCTCTAACATTTTTTAAATGGATCTCCCATCAGCATATTTATGATTTAAATTATTTACCACATTAAAATTCAGGAATGACATTATTAGAATGAGCAGGAAGACACAGGATGCCCCCCCCAATGATCTATTACTGGGAGGATTTAAAATTCTAATGAGAAAACACTCACTCTCCTCATCCTCTTGGGCGTCAGCACAAGGCGGGAATCAGCAGCATTCTTTATTTATCCCTCTGATTTTCCAGAACCTTTCCTTCAAGGAGAAATCTCTGAGCTCTGTGGGAACTGTGAGTGGTGACCATCTGGTAAATCTGAGACTGAAAAGAAAGAGGAAAAGAGATAGAGGAGGAGATGAGAATTGGTGATGGGGAGAAACAGGGGCATCCACGTTCAATCTCAGGCTGAGAGTCTGGGTTAATCTCCAACGAACCTAAGGACCACCAGGAGCTGGTCCCACTGGCCTTGTCACCTGGTATGGGGATTGGGGACAGCCAAACCACCATGGCCACTTTCAGAGAAATAAAGAAAGTGGGAGGGCACCCCTGGGAGCCAGGTTGAAAATGGTCATGCTGTGAAATAATAAGATGCCCTTTTCAGAAAAGTGAAGACGGTTCTCTTGGTTCTCAAAGACTTGCAAATACTGTGTCCTTCTGGAGGCATGCTGAAGGCTTCAGCCTTTGAGGGCAGTAATGGGAGTGCATCTGGGCTCAAAACCATCCAGCACTCACTCCTTGAGGGTGCAGAGGATGACCAGTGTCCACCCCTCGGGTGCTGTGGGGCCTGAGATCCCCTGATCACCGAGGACGGGAGGGGCCGCACAGACACTCCACTGGACCACCGGGGGCTTGGCTGGTGGGCTACAGTCCTTTATCAGATACATGGTTTGCAAACATCTTGTGCCATTTTGGATGGTGGATTATCTTATTCCTTGCTCCTTTTATACACAACTGTTTTTCATTTTGAGGAAGTCCAATTCATCTATCTTATCTTTTGTTGCTTGTGCTTTTGGTAGCAGATCTAAGAAATCATGACCAAATCCAAGGTCATGAAGATTTACTCTCATGTTTTCTTCTACGAGTTTTATCATTTTGGTTCTTGCATCTAGGCCTTTGGTCCATTTTGCGTTGATTTTTGTATATGGCGTGAGGGGAGGTAAGGGTCCAAGTTTATTCTTCTGCATGTGGGTATCCAGTCGTTCCAGAACCTGTGCTAACTGTTTGGGAGAAAATACGTGCAAATGATGCGACCAACAAGGGCCTAATTCTAAAATATACAAACAGCTCATACAACTCAAAAAAGAAAAAAGAATCAAAAAATAGGCAGAAGGTCTAAATAGACATTTCTGCAAAGACATACAGATGGCCAATAGGCACATGAAAAGATGCTCCACATCACTAATTATTAGAGAACGCAAATCAAAACTACAGTGAGTTATCACTTCATAGTGGTCAGAATGGCCATCATTAAAATGTCTAGAAATAAATGCTGGAGGGGGTGTGGAGAAAAGGGAACCCTCCTACACTACTGGTGGGAATGTAAATTGATGCAGCCACTATGGAAAACAGTACGGAGGTTCCTCAAAAACTAAAAATAGAATTACCATATGAACCAGCAATCCCACTCCTGGGCACATATCCAGACAAAACTATAATTTGAAAAGATACATGCACCCCAGCATTCACAGCAGCACTATTCACAATAGCCAAGACATGGAAGCAACCTGAATGTCCCTCAACAGATGAATGGATATAGAAGATATGATACATATATACAATGGAATATTACTCAGCCATAAAACAGAATGAAATAATGCCATCTGCAGCTACATGGATGGACCTAGAGATTATCATACAAAGTGAAGTAAGTCAGACAGAGAACGACAAATACCATATGATATCACTTATATGTGGATTATAAAATGAGACCCAAATGAACCTATCTACAGAACAAAAACAGACTCTCAAATATAGAAAACAGACTTGTGGTTGTCAAGGGGAAGACAGGCGAGAGAGATGGATTGGGAGTTTGGGATTAGTAGATGCAAATTATTATATATAGGATGGATAAACAAGGTCTTACTGTACAGCACAGGGAACTATATTCAATACCCTGTAATAAACCATAATGGAAAAGAATACGAAAAATATGTATATATGTATGTATGTATATATGAATCACTTTGCTGTACAGTAGAAATTAACACAACATTGTAGGTCAACTATACTTCAGTATCAATTAGTTTGAAGGCACTTTTATAAATTAGGCCTTATTTCTCTTGTCCTTTCATCCTGGGACAAATGTATAACAGAAACTAACCTGGATTACTCCGGGATGAACTCATATCACACAGAACTTTAATTGTTGAACAAACCATGAATACCAGTTACACCATGGGATGTCCTGATCCAATATGAAGTTTGTATACCTTGTATCAAGCCTGCAGATTCCACTAAATTTGGAAATTCAAACTGAAATGAAGCCACCTATCCCATGACTTCTCCACAACTAGTTATACAACATCAATTGGAAACCATATACAATCAAATGAATGCAGACAGACACAACTATAGCCTTCCTTTTTTTTCCTTTTAGATAAAGAGGGTATTTAAGGTGATGTCTTGGGCCGTTTCAGGGTGTTACTCAATTTCCTGGGTATCTGCCATGCACACAGGAAGTACACGTTAGTTAAATTGTTTGTGCAACTATATGAAGGTAGTTAATACCACAAAACTGTATACGTAAAGTGAATTAAACGCTAAAGTCATGTTTTGTATTTTTAATGACAAAGAAAAAAAAGTGTAGCGCTGATATTTGTTACAGAAATGAACATTAAAAACATTCTTAGTGAAAAAGCCATACAGAAAAGGCCACCTAGATCCCATATTCATCTTGTCTGCTTCAAATCCATCAAGGTTGTCCAAATGAGGGGGAAACTCAGTAATGGTTCCAGAAAAAGAAAACTGGATCAGGATGGAAAAAGACATTTTCATACAGTTGGGACAGCAGGTGAAAGTTGAAGTGGGGCTGAGTATTAAATTATAATGTAGACACCAGGATTTCCTCATTTAGGGGTTATGTGCTGGTTCCTTAGGCAAAACACACTGAGCATTTTGTGTGAAGTGGCAAATGGGAGTACTTTTTGCCATTATTGCAACTTTTCTGTACATTTTAAATTACTGGAAAGTAAATTACTTTTCTAGACAACCATGTCAGTATCATGCCAGAAAATCAGATAAGACAGACATCAAATTTTGTTATAGGGGCCAAGACTCACCCAGACCAAGTTCAACCAAAGTTGTGATACTTATTTCCCTTGTAGGAGTCCGCATGGTATTAAGAGGCACTGTGGGAAGAGTATATTAGTAGCTACCATGTCTTGGGTCCTGTGGATTACCTGGGGTGCAGTAGAAACTGAGATTTTAGTATTGCAATTTTTCACATTACTTCAAAAAATATGTTAAAAAATAAATTCAGTAAAGTTGCAAAATATGGAATCAATATACACAAATCAGTTTTGTTTCTATACACTAATAATGAACCACCAGCAAGAAAAATTAAGAAAACAATCCCATTTACAATTCCATCAAAAAGAACAAACTATTTAGCAATAAATTTAACCAAGGACATGAAAGACGTATACTCAGAAAACTATAAAGCATTGATAAAGAAACTGAAGACACAATAGAAAACAATATTCCATGCTCATGCATCAGAAAAATTACTATTATTAAAATGTTTATTCTACCCAAAGCCATCAACAAACAGTGCCAGGAAAACTAGACACCAGACTCCAAAGAACGACACTGGTCACCATCTACACTGCACGTAAATCTAACTAAAAGCGCACAGTATTCCACATTAAACCCTTTCTCTCCTGAGGCCCCTGAAGATGCACCCCACCCACCCAGCAGTCAGCTGCACAGGAAGATTCTCCACACTTGCTCATTTTTTCCTCTTGTGGAGTCTCCTCACCAGTGGTTCCTGAGAAAACCCAGTTGCTGTCAGTGTGGACAATGCCTCATGGTCCAGAAACCTAAGCCCTGACAGGAGACAAAGCTCCTGTCTGCTTGTCACAGAGCAAAGTCTGTGGGCAGGGTGCACCTGTGCCCCCAGGGTCAGACAGGTGGGTTCGGCGCCCCCTGTGGGACGTCAGAGAAGTGCCGGGAGCGCCGCACTCACAAACCCAGGGGCCTCATCCGGAAGGCAGTTCTGCTGTATATACTAAAGTTTGGAAATCCAAACTGAAATGGAGCCAAGTATCTCACTGTATCTTCTCAAAAGATGGTTAAGGAGCAATTCATTACAAACCATATGTAATGAAATGAATGTAAACACAAACTTTACAACTTAAACCAAAATTCACTCAAAATTGCCCATAGACAAATTTAAATTACCAAACTATAAAAATCCTAGAAAAAAAAAAGATAATCTACATGATTTTGGATCTGGTGACCTTATTCAGAAAACCGGAAGACAAACCACAAACTGCAAGAAACTATTTCCAAAACACATATCTGATAAAGGATTTGTACTCAAATTATGCCAACAACGCCATTAAAATTTGGTAAAGATTGAAACACACACCTGGCCCAAGAAGATAAACAGGCAGTAAATAAGCATACAAGAATATACTCAAGACGCTGGTGGAATGCATGCACAACCAACTTCGGAAGACAGTTTGGCAGTTTTTTCCAAATCTAAAAAGTCTCACCTTAGGATCCAAGAAGTGTACCTCTTGTATTTAGACAACTGCTTTGAAAAACTGTGTTCAAACCAAAACTAGCATCAAGTAATGCACAGCAGCTCTATTCATAATGGCTAAAAACTTAAAGATATCAATATGTCCTTCTGTAGATGAATTCATAAGCAAATTAGGGCACATACATGTCAAGGGGAGAAGAATACACCACCCCAAAATATGCCCATTTGACAAAAGGATTATTTTGCACTGATTAAGAAACAGCAGACTCAAGAGAATCTTTCAAAACCAAGTAGAAAATGCCCTATTAGGAGGTAAATTTATATTTATGAAGGATATCTCCATTTGTAAGGGTATGTCCCTCTCTGGACCAGGAATTGAATGATGACTAAGTATCAAGAAAAGCTTGTTGGGACTTCCCTGCTGGTCCAGTGGTTAACACTCCATGCTCCCAATGCAGGGGACCAGGGTTCAAGCCCTGGTCAGGGAACTAGATCCCGCAAGCTGCAATTAAGAGCCCACATGCCGCAACTAAAGATTCCACAGGCCGCAACTGAGACCCAGCGCAGCCAAATAAATAAATGTTTTTTTTTTAAAAAAAAAACCTTGTCAACGAAATAGGCCTGGATGTAAATCTGTGTAACAACCATACCCTTCTTTACTCTGCTTTGCCTAATAACCAACCTTAAATGGCTTCCTCCATTCCCTAATATCTTTCTTTTGTTCTCAGTGGAAGATAGCATTTAAGGTAACGGCTTGGGCCATTTCAGGGAGTGACTCAGTTTTCCTGGGTATCTTTCAAGTATACAGGAGGTATGCATGGTATATATTAAACTTCTGATTGTTTTCTCTAGTTTATCTCTTTTTCATTACAAGGGAGATCTCAATAAAGAACATAGAAGGGTAGAGGGAAAATTATTTTTCCTCTAATATACATGCAATGCAATAGTATTCAGAGATATAAAGGAATGGACCATCAACCCGTGCAAAAAAAAAAAAGATACATCTAACACTTACATTGCTAAGTGAAAGAATCCAGTTTGAAGTGCTACACACTGTATGGCCTCATTTATATGACATTCTAGAAAAGGCAAAACTGACATGGTAAACAGCGTATGGAATATGTGGTTGAAATAGTCCACATGATACTTTAGTGGTGAATACCTGTCACTATGCATTTGTCTACACCCACAGATTTTTACAACCCAACAAGTAAATTACAATCTATTCAAACTTAGCTACTTAGGATATGGGAGTGTCAAAGACTGGAATACAGAATGTAACAAAGAATCTAACTGATTCAGAAATGTATGAAAAAACTCACTGTTGGTAGTGGGACAAATGGGCTGACCTAAGTTAACTTTGGAAATATACAGAACCTGTAGGCCAAAGACAAAATGTACCATACATACACAGTGGACTCTATGTTCTTTCCATGAGGGGTAGTAGCTAATAATACTGAAACTACTATATCAGTAATTGAATGGAACAAGCACTGAATTTAATAAATGACAAATGGTGGAAGCCAGGTTTCCTACCACTGGAGTGGGATGTTACAGTCAAACAAAGGGAGAAGGTTACAATATCCATGTCATAACAGATCCGGTTGGAGATAGCAGTATAAACTATCTTTAGCCTACACATAGTTCCACATGGAAATCTTTATAATTATGTGTATATGCATAGGCTGGGATACATGCATATATTTCCACGCACTGTCAGCTGAGCATATTTAGCTCCCACATGTAAGTTTTTAATACCATTCTCTAATAAACGGAACAAGGGCTCTTTGAAGAAAGGGCTGATGCTAGGACTGAGACAGTAAATATATGAAGCAGGATAATCTTAAAATATCAGAAAGTAAAGAAGTACCAAAAATTTTAAAAACCCACAAAAGAAAAATTATGTAAAATGAAAACAGGAGCAAATGCAAAAATCTCTCAACAGCCAAAGCAAGAATTAACTAAGCAGTCTAATAATGTAGTGCTGGATTATAACCAAAAGTTTATAATAATTATTCACGTGTCCAAACTGGTAAAAATAAATTACATAGTTTTTGATGAATGGTGTTAAATAGAAATCTCCTATGCAGAAAGCTTCTAAACAATTTATATAGCCACTCAGCTGTCCATCAAGGGTGTGAAGCTAACTCCTCTCTCCTCAAGTGTGGGTTCTGCATTATGACTTCCTCCTAAATAAGACACACAGGATGGACATGGGAAAATATTAACTTCACTGTGGGAACACTTGACAAACACTACCTCAGCTAGGTGACCAAAGTTGAGAATATAAGTGAGAAGTTCCCTTGAGAGCCTGTCCTCTTGATATACAGTGAAGAGGAAGCACTTCACCTCTGTGATCTGCTTTTTCAAAGCCAAGTCTAACCACGACAAAAACACCAAGCAAATCCCAGTGCCTGGCAGTCTATAAAATACCTGACCAGTCCTCCTCCACACTGTCAAGGTCATGGAAACAAGGAGAGTCTGAGCAACTGTCAAAGCCCAGAAGAGACTAAACAGACATGATGACCCCATGGCCTTTGAGATCCTGGAACAAGGAAAGGTATAACAAAGGGAACATGAATAGGGACTTCGGTTAATAATAGAGTATCAATATTTGTTCATTATTTGTCATGATTCTGTGGAAAATTAGACAGGAAAAATTAAACGTCAAATAAGAGAAACCTACTGTAACAAACTGGAAATCCAGAAGAAACAGGTGATTTCTTTGTAAAAACTCATTACCAAAATGAACACTAAATTAAGGAAAATACAAAAAGACCAATTAATTACTGAGGAATCTCTTCCCCATACTGGTTATCCTATCACTGTTCCAGGGTTTCCCTCTCCCGGGACAGGGAAGGAACAGGGACAGAGCTGTTTGGCAGCTCCACTAATATCTGGTCCCACCCAGAATCTTCATCTCCCCCAGCCATGCCTACCCAGTGAGGACACCTGAGGAAGGATCAGGGATTATTGATTCAGATATATCAACTACAAATTTTTCTTTTCCCAGCGACTGGACACACTTACTGAAGTAAAATAAATTAGTATTTACTTACTGTCCTCCCAAGACTGCAAGAAGTTCTTTCACTTACTGACAAGTCAGGATCGTTGGTGGTGGTAAACTCAAGTCTCTTTCCTTGGGCATCAGGTCCTCACATCTCAGAGGCTGGCCCAAAACAGCCCATGTGCCCTCAGAAGACACACAGACCTCATTCCTGCCCCTGAGAGGTGGGAGCCCTTGAGTTATGCCATCTCCCTGGCCATATTAATTGCCCATCCCTGAAAAACAATACTGCTCATTTTCTAGTATCTTCTCTCTCATTTACTAAGTGAAGAAACCAAATGCTAGGGTGGTAAGGAAACTCTTGTGCAATGAAGTAATGGGAGGCTCAAGAATTATTCCATGCCATGGAACCCATAATTGGCAGGCTTTCCAGAGGCCACATGGATGCATATGGCTCTCCAAGACAATGCAGCCTCAGTGTGAACCTCCCATTGGGAGGTCCAGGTGCTCCCATATCTTTGATTCTTAATGAATATGAATGTCAAAAGTTTCTAACGACTGAAAAGACAAAGGATTGCAGGGCCATGGTCTCCTGTATGGTTGTTGTGTCAGGGACACACTCCAATGTTTAGAGGATTATTACTTCTCTTGGCAGCCTATGAGGCTGTGAGGGGGAGGACTTTTTCTCAACCACATGGATGTTGGTAGTTGAAACTTCTCAAAGGAATGTCTACACTGCCCAGGTAGCTGTTGAATTGCCCGTAACTATACATGAGGGCCTGACAATGCCCAGGCTGGACTGAGCTAGAGGACCACAGATGCCTGCCTGGATAGTCAGAGGTCAAGGGCTGTCCTGCCTGAGGCTTGATCATCTACTCATGCCCACTCAGATGGGACAAAGGATGCCTCCAGTGCCAAGAGGGCCCCACCAGCCCTTAAGAAGGCAGCAGCTGGGGGCTGGCAGGTCACTGCACCCAGTCCTGTATAAATCCACACATGTCCACTGAGTGCCCTCCTGTCTGGGCTGTGCTGGAATCTGAGGCTGCCCAGGCAGGGTAGGGCCAGCATCACCCTTCCCAGGTAGGAGGGCAGAAGGAAACCATGCATGACTTCTGACACCCTCTCCAATCCTTGACAGAGGTTGAGTTGGATAAGAAACATTCCGAGACAAGAACAGACATTTCATTCTTCTTTCAGAGCCCAGGACTGAGGGAAGGGAGGCCAGAAAAACAGTTATTGACCTCAGCTCCCTGACTCTTGTTTGACCCTGGGCAAGTCCTATCCATTCTGGAGGCTTGAGAGAGAAAGAGAGGGGAGGGCAATGAGGGCCAATTGTGCTTAAACCTAACTCTAACCTTTACCCTAAGAACCCTAACCTCTAACCTTAACCCCCTAACAACCCTAGCCCCAGACCCCTAGACCCTCGCCCCTGACCCCTAAACTCTAATCCCCGGCCCTGACCCTTTAACCACAACCCTCTACCATGACTCTCCAACAATGACCCATAACCCTAAACCGTGACCCCTGAACCCTCACACTGACTCAATCCCAGGCCTAAAGCCCGGCCTAGTGGGTACCAAGGGATGACTGTATGAACTCTCAAAGAAACCAAGGAACTAAATCTTCCTGACCATGAATTTAGCAATGGTTTCTTAGATTTGACAGTAAAGCATAAGAAATGAAAGAAAAAAATAGATAACTTGGATTTCCTCAAGATTACAAACCTTTGTGCAACAAAAGAGGCTCTCCAGAAAGTAAAAAGACAGCCCACAGAATGGAAGATAATATTGGCACATTATATATCTGATAAGACTCTTTACCGAGAATATACCCAGGACTTTTACAACTCATCAACAAAAAGACAAACAATAAAATTTTTGAAACAGACAAATGACTTGCATGGACTGCTCTCCAGGCAAGACATACAAATGGTCAACAAGGACATGAAAAGATGTCAAACATCAGTAGTCATGATGAAAATGCAAATTAAAGCCACAGTGTGATGCCCCTTCACACACACTAGAATAAAAATAAATTTTTAAATAAATTTTTAAATATATAAATAAAAATAACAAATGTTGGCAACAATGTAGAGAAATTAGAACCCTTAAAAGTTACTTGTGGAGATGTACAATGGTGTAGTCTATGTGTACAAAACTTTAGCATTTACTCAAAAATATAATTACCATGTGGTTCAACAACTCCACTCCTAGATATATACCCAAAATATGGAAAACAGGTGTTCAAACAAAAACTTGTTCACCAATTATTCATAGCAGCACTGTTCACAATAGCCCAAGGTAGAAAAGATTTAAATGTCCATCAGCAGGTAAACAGATAAGCAAAATAAGGTAGATCCATAAGCTGCATTATTCTGTCATATAAAAGAATAAAGTAAAATTATACAGCCACTGTGGAATACTGTATGGTGGCTCCTCAAAAACATGGAAAATGTATGATCTCTTGATTCTGCTCCAGGGTGTACACCCAAAATATTAGAAAGCAAGGACTGGAACAGATATCTGTACCCCATATTCATAGCAACATTATTCACAATTTCCAGCCAAAAGGTGGAAGCAACACAACACATCCTTCAACAGATGAATGGATAAGTACAGTGTAGTATATACACAATGGAATATGATTCAACCTTTAAAACTAAGGTAATTCTCACACATGCTACAATGTGGATGAACCTTGAAGTCATTATGCTAAGTGAAACAAGCCAGACACAAAAAGGACAAACGTTCTATGATTCCACGAGTATGAGGTATCCAGATAAGTCAAATTCAAAGACAAAGTAGAATAAGGTTGCCAGGGGTTGAGGTGAGTTAGTGTTTAATGCCTACGGTTTCATATGGGGAAAATATCTGGAGATGGATGGTGAGGCTATTTTTACAACAATGTGAATGTAGTTAATGCCATAGAACTGTATACTTAAAAATGGTTTAAATGGGGCTTCCCTCACGGCACAGTGGTTAAGAATCTGCCTGCCAATGCAGGGGACATGGGTTCAAGCGCTGGTCCTGGAAGATCCCGCATGCCGTGGAGCAGCTAAGCCCGTGTGCCACAACTACTGAGCCTGCGTTCTAGAGCCTGCGAGCCACAACTACTGAAGCCCGTGTGCCTAGAGCCCGTGCTCCACAACAAGAGAAGCCACCGCAACGAGAAGCCTGCACACAGCAATGAAGAGTAGCCCCCGCTCGCCGCAACTAGAGAAAGCCTGCACACAGCAACAAAGACACGACACAGCCAAAAAATAAAAAATAAAATAACATTTTTAAAAAAGCTTTAAAAAAGTGGTTTAAATGGTAAATGTTATGTATTTTTAATCACGATGGAAAAAATGAATGAAATAATCATCAATGTTACAATGTGGATAAACACTGCAAACATCCTAAGTGAAAGAAGCCACACAGAAAAACCACCCAGATCATGCTCATCTTGTACACTCTAAGTCCAGCAAGGTTTTTAAAGTGAGGAAAAGCCCCAGTGATGGTTCCAAGAAAAGAAAACTGGATTCGAATGGAAAATATATTTCCACAAAGCTGGGGCAGCTGGTGAAAGTTGAAGCAGGTCTGGGGATAGGATTATAATGTGGAAACCATAATTATTCCTCATTTTGGGGTTATGTGCTGGTTCCCTGGGAGAGTGGCCCTCCCACTCTCACAGGGTAAAACAAACTGGAGTATTTTGTGAATGTGGAAAACTTGATACTGCTATTTGAAGTTTTTTATACACTTGAAATTTACTAGAAAATAAAGTACTTATCAAAACAACCATGCCATACCACGCCAGAAATACAGACATCAAACTTTGTTATAGAGGCCAAGCTCTACCCAGATCCAGCTCACCCACAGTGGTGATGCCAATCACCCTTGTAGGAGTCCACATACTACAAGAGGCACCATTGGAAGATTACATTGGGAGCCACTATGTCTTGGGTGCTGTGGATGACCTAGATGTAGTTGAAACAGTGGGATTTCTGAATTCTAGTTTTCCATATTCAACCACCAAAAAACTGTTACAACTAAAAGATGAATTCAGTAAAGCTGCAGGATACAAAAAAAAAGAAAAATCAATGCACAAAAATCATTTGTGATTCTATACACTGATAATGAACCATCAGAAAAGGAATTTTTTTAAAAAATCCCACTTACAATTGCATCCAAAAAGATAACTAGGAGTAAATTTAACCAAGGACGTGAAGGACCTGCACACTGAAAACTGGAAGACACTGATAAAGGAAACTGAACAGACAAAAATAAATGGAAAGATACCCCGTGCTCATGGGTAAAAAGAATATTTTGAAAATATGCATTCTAAGGTGGGACTTTCCTGGCCGTCCAGGGGTTGGGACTCTGTGCTCCCACTGCAGGGGGCGCAGGTTCGATCCCTGGTTGGGGAACTAAGATCCCGCATCATGCATGCCACATGGTGTGGCCCAAAATTTTTTTCTTAATTTTAAAAAATATGCATTCTAGCCAAATTAATGTACACATTCAACACAATCCCTACCAAAAGTCCAACGACATTTTCCATAGAAACAGAGCAAACAATCTTAAGATGTGTGTGGAACCACAAAGGACCCAGAAGAGCCAAAGCCACCCTGAGGAAGGAGAACGGGCTGGAGGCATCTCGCTCCCTGACTTCACACTTCATTACGAAGCTACAGTCCCAAAAAAGTGTGGAATTGGCACAAAAACAGGCGCACAGACCAGAGGAACAGAGCAGAGAGCCCAGGAATCAACCTACAGGTATGTGATCAGTTAATTCACAAGAAAGGAGCCAAGAACATACACCAGGGAAAGGACAGTCCCCTCAAGAAATGGTGCTGGGAAAACCAGGCTCCACACGCCAAAGAACAACACTGCACTCTGTCTACACCACACACAAAAGCGGCCAAAAACCCAGTTTTCCACATCAAGCCCTTCCTCTCCTGGGTCCTCTGAAGACAGACACCCTCAGCGGTCAGCCATGCACAGGAACATTCTCCCCACATTTCCTCACCTTTTCCCTCAGTGGCGTCACCTCCCAGCAGGTCCTGAGGAGACCAGGCTCCTCTCAGCATGAACTGGACCCCACAGTGTCCCCAAGCTGAAGCCTCAGGGGATCCTGAGGAGACTCGGCCTCTGTTAGTGTGGACTCGACCCCAGCTTGTCCTGAAACCTGGCCGTCAGCGTGGACGCAACCCGCGTGTCCCAGAAGCCAAAGCCCCAGTGGGTCCTGAGGAGACAGGGCTCCTCTCAGCATGAACGTGAACAGCATGATCTGAACAGACATCCCGCCAAAAAAAGATATACAGATGGTAAACATCATACAGAAACAAGCTCAACATCATATACCATTAGGGAGTTACAAATTAAAATCATGAGATATCACAGCACACCTATTAGCACTGCTAAACTCCAAAAATATGAAAATACCAATTGCTAGAGGGTGAGGAACAAAAGGAGCTCTCCCTCATAGCTGGGGGGATGCATGTGCAGCCACTTTGTAAAACAATTTGGCAGTTTTTTCCAAAGCTAAACAAGTCTCACGTTGGGATCCAACAATCATGCTTCCAGTATTCAGGCAACTGCTTTGAAAATCTATGTCCAAATGCAAACAAGGATGCAATTATGCACAGCAGCACTTTCATAATGGCTAAAAACTTGAAGAAATCAGGATATCCTTCAAAAGATGAATGTATAAGCAAATTGGGGTAGATCCATGTCAAGGTGAGTAGAATATGCCACCCCAAAATATGTCTCTCTGGCATAAGGATTATTGGTCTGCTTTAAAAAAAAGGGGGGCTTCCCTGGTGGCTCAGTGGTTAAGAGTCTGCCTGCCAATGCAGGGGACACGGGTTCGAGCCCTGGTCCGGGAAGATCCCACACGCCGCAGAGCAACAAAGCCCATGCTCCACAACTACTGAGCCTGCGCTCTAGAGCCCACGAGCCACAACTACTGACCCCGTGTGCCACAACTACTGAAGCCTGCACACCTAGAGCCTGTGCTCCGCGACAACAAAAGCCACAATGAGAAACCCACGCACTGCAAAGAAAAGTAGCCCCTGCTCGCCACAACCAGAGAAAAGCCTGCACGCAGCAATGAAGACCCAATGCAGCCAAAAATAAAATAATATATTCAATAAAAAATCTCAGAAAACTGAGATTGCTGTTTTATGAAAGACATTTACAATACAGAAGTCGCCATTTATAAGGGTATGTCCCTCTTTGCACCAAAAATAGAAGGATAATTAAATCTTAAGTAACTCTTTTCAATGGAGAAGTCCTGACTTAAATGTGCAAACAATCATACCCTTGTTTACTGTGCTTTGCATGATAACCTGCCATAAGTGGTCTTCCTCCCTTCCCCAGCATATTTCTTCTGTTTTTAGCTGAAGAGCTATTTAAGGGGATGGTTTTGGTCATTTCAGGGAGTGACTCAGTTTTCCTTGCTATCCCCCCTGTATTCAGAAGGTAGACATGTAATTAAACTTCTGCTTTTCTCCTGGTAATCTGTCTTTTATTACAGGGGCAGGGTGGCCTCAACCAAGAACCTGAAAAAGTAGAGGGAAAATTGTTTTTCCGCCCATACACATGCAGTGGAATACTACTCAGCAGAAAGGAATGCACCATCAGCCTATGGAAAGACATGGATAAATCCTCAGTATATACTGCTAAGTGAAAGCATCCAGGCTGAGGAGGCTGCACACAGTATGACCCCATTGGTGACATTCTGGGAAAGGCAAAGCTACATAGATGATAAGCAGATCATGGGGTGGGGGGTTTGAAGTATTCCATGTGACATTCTAGGATGGATACCTGTCACTATGCATTTGTCTAAGCCCACAGATGTGTATAGCCCAAGGGGCCAATCATAATCTATTCAAATTTAGTTATTTAGAATGTAGGCATGTGTCAGGATGGAATACATAATGTGACAGAGTCTAACTGTGTTAGAAATATATGGAAACAACTCACTGTAGGGGATGGGATAAAAGGTGCTGACCTAAGTTACCTTTGGAAATGAATGGAATCTGTAGACTAAAGGCAAAATGGACCGTATATAAAGAGTGGGCTTTATTTTACGAAGTTCTTTCCAGGGTGTAGTAGCTAACAACTCTGAAACCTCTGCACATGTAACCTGGAAAGGAGCAATGCATACATAAATGGCAGATGGTGGGAGCCAGGCTCCTCATTGTGGGAACAGGAAGTTACAGATAAGCAAGGGGAGAGCCTCTGCCCTCATAAACCTGGATCTGGGCTTCCTGGGAGGACGCTGACTGGCCGGGGGAAACACACAGATCTTCACGCTGGGAAGACCCTGCAGACACAGGAACTTCACACCCCATCTTTCCACCCATACCTGCTGGAAACACTCAGCCCTCCATCATCAGTCAATTGCAGCGTTTAAGACATTCTCACCCCCAGGCAGATAAAGGAACATGAGGGTCTTGCTTACCCCTAAGCTGTCCCAGAATCCAGGCCCTGGGGGTGGAGCCAGGATGGGGGTGCCTGGGCTCCTGACCAGCAGGTGAGAGGAAGGAGGAAGACCAGTTCCGAGGACAGAGGTTCCCTCAAGTCTGTGAGCCCAGGAGCCCCGATGGGATTCATTCCCAGTGCGGACATGGGCAGGGCCTGCAGTGGTTCTGTGTTCCCCCTGGGCCCCTTTGATGAAGCCATGGCAACACTGGGCCCAGACGTCTCCTGGCGGTGTCTCAAACTCTGACACAGCGGTTTTACAAAGGAACAAGAGAATGGAGCTGAGCCCCTGACGGCCACTCCTTTCTGGCTCTGAGTTGCTTCCAACAGGACCGCAATCACCTGCACATAGTCTGCTGTGACCTACCTGCCCCCATTGGCCTTTCCTCTCCCTCCCTGCGATGAGTCCCGTGACATTTCCAGCCTGGACCCCTCTCCCAGGCCAGACGCCTCTGTCCAGTCACTGCACCCCCATCTCACCTTGGGGGCTAACAGGGCACTCAGGGGACCAGGATCCTGCAGGTCTCCACACCCAGGAGCAGCCCCACCTTCCCAGGTTGCTGAGCCCAGGCACCGGGTGTAACCGAGCAGGACCCTACGGGGCCTTCCCAGGACAGACCCCTCCCCCACATCCTCTGCTGGAGCTCCTCTCTGAAGTACCTGGATAACAGCATCTGATGCACGCTTCCTGAGTTGTTTTACAGATGCTGAAACCACCACCAAACGGAAGAAATTAACTACCTGATGATCATGAACAGGTAGCCCCGGAACTTCTGGTGCCTAAGAATTTAGAGTGTTAACTGCCTGTTACCTCACCATCAACCAGAGAATTGTGCACCAGCTGATCACATACCCTGCGACCCCCCTCCATCACTTGGCCTTTAAAATTCCTTTGCTGAAATCCTTCAGGGAGTTTGGGGTTTTAGAGCACAGGCCGCCTGGCCTCCTTGTATTGGCACTTTTACAATTAAAGCTGCACTTCCCTTCACCACACCCGGTGTCAGTAGACTGGCTTTACTGCACTCGGGCAAGCGGACCCAAGTTTCGTTTGGTAACACTGGGGTCTCCCAGGCTCCCACTCTCCTTGTGCCCCACTGACTGTCATCTGCTCCTCCAGAGTCTTGTTGCAGCAAAAATAGAAATGAAGTTTTCCCTCCCCTGAGAACAAGGAAAACAAAGGGAACAGCGAATAGGCTAGAGAAGAAACATAATCTGGCCTGAAAGAATTAATCACTCCTTGTTTTACTTTGTCACTAATTTGTAGTAACTAGATGTGTACTTTACAAAGCTAACCTCACTCCCTGACGCTATGTCATTTACATTCGGCACCCATCACCCCTAACTCTGTGTGAGTTACATCCCCTGCCTCTCACTCCCTAACCTTATTATGTCCAGCACTTACATTCTATACGCCCTTCATAACAAGTCACCCCCTATAGTTTTTGCATTTCAGAAACAAGGTCACTGGTCGATAAACCAGAGGCAAACGGACGCAATTACCAGACTGCCGGGCCCCAATTACCGGGCAGCCTGATGCCAGCTATGACTGTTTTGAAATAATGCAAAGGAAAGGAGGAATGCAAGACCTTCACTACTTTGATCCTCATCCTATACCCCAGACTGCGAGAGCGCCACGTATAAAATCTTCCCTGATTCTCAAGGAGGGGTGCCCAGTTCTTGAGGCGCTAGCTGGCTGTGTCTTCCCTGTTGTCTGGCAGAAGAATAAAGCCATCTCTCTCTTCCTCCAAAATCCCTGTCTCCGTATTTCTGTTTGGCCTCGGTGCACAGGGAAGCCGAGATTTCGACAACAGTCTGTGGCCAGTTCCCACACTAATTCACCTCTACACCCACAGCCCTGGCCCAAGCCCGATCTTGTGCCTGGTTCCTCCATCAGGCCCTGGTAAAACTCCCTGCCCACACGGTGCACCTCACATCCCACCCCAACGTGGTCTTTCTGAAGCATAAACGAGACTGTGACTCTCTCCCACCTGTAATCCCCCAAATGTTTCCCCACTTCCACTAGGGTATCTGCTGGGAGAGACATCTGCCAAGGCCCTGAGAGTCCCTGGCATCCCCACGAGGCTGCTGGCTCCTGGGTTCCCTGACAGTGAGCACCTCAGCTGGCCAGGCGACATGGCAGGAAACCCCAGAACTGCTCACCTCAGGAGGGGACTGGCACGGCCACTGCCTGATCAGAGAGAGCAGAGAAGGGCTCCCCAGCTGGGACACAGACTCTGCACGAGTGGCCTCTCCCTGAGCCACTACATCACCTCGTGTGACTTGAGGGAAGGAAGGACCGAGGCACACTTGGCTCCTAAGGAGGATGGGATAGGCTCAGCCATGTCCCCACAAATTCACATGCTGAATCCCTAACACCCAGGACCTCAGGATGTGGCTGTATTTGGAGATGGGATTTTTAAAGAGGTGATCAAGGTAAAAATGAGGTCACTAGGGTGGATCCTAATCCAATAGGATTGGTGTCCTACAAGGAGAGATTAGGACACAGAGAGGCACAGGGGGAGATCATGACGACCTGGGGAGAAGATGGTTGTCTAAGCACCAAGTAGAGAGGCCTCAGGAGAAGCCAGTCTGCACACACCTTGATCTCAGACAGCATCCAGGACTGGGAGATAGGCCTGTTATTCAAGCTGCCCAGTCTGTGGTATTTGTTATGGAGGTCCTGAGCAGACTCACATGCAGGGTAACTCAGGGCTCAGACTGGACAGAGCCCACTCTCCATCCCCCTGTACGTGAGTTACAGGATCCTCAGGATCTGAGGAGGGGGACCCTGAGGAGAGACACAAGATAGAAGATGCTAGGCATTAACATGACTGCATTCATGTTAAACGTGCCTGAAGTCCATTCACACGAGATGGTTTTGTCCTGTATGTACATCGGCACCTTCGGTCTGAACTGCAGATCTTTAGCTTCACCACCTCCACTGAGAGCATTAGCTTCACCTGCTGTGGACCGTCTCCTATAGGATTTCCAGAACCACAAAGCATCGAAGCTTCACAGGATCCAGAGTCTGTGCGCTAGCGTCTGGGCGACCCTCACAGCAGGGCCACGCAGCTGCCCATCAGAACCCATTTCCCTTTTTCCTGTTCACAGCTACCCTGCACCTCCCAGCTTTCCCACCCCTTACAGCTAGGGCGTAGTGTCTCGTGTTACCAAGGGGAAGGGGTGGAGGTGGTGAGGGCCTTGGCCAGCCTGCATCCTTGGACGGAGGGCATGATGCCCACCTGGTCACCCCACCCTGCTGGTTGGAGCCCTCACCTGGAAGCAGGGAGGAGAAACAAGGGGGACAGAGCCTGGGACCTGACACCCACCTGCCCTGGACTCTCACAAGAAGGGGACAGAGACAGCTTGAGCTTCAGCCCAGTTTTGGGAGACACTTTGTTCCAGCAACAAACTTCTGCCTTAAAAGCCAAGGTGCTTTACAAACCCCTCCCCAGCTGTCACAGAAAGTCAGGCTTAATCTCATCACACTTTTCTCAAACCCCAGCTCATGGTGAGACCACCTCTCAGGTGATGGTGCTTCAGAGCAGCCCCTTTAAAAGATCCCTGGAGTTCAGCTCTCCCAGCCCTGCCGTCAGTTTAAGGGAGAAGTTTCCTTGACAACCTTGACAAACCTGCTCAGTTTCCTTGACAACCAAGCTTCACAATCTCCCAAACTCTTCTCCTTCAAACATCCCTATTCTAGGCTTGATGAGCCTAAAGTGACAGTGCTGTCATCATGTGCCAGAGAGTGACTCCTCCAAGCCCGTAGTTCCTGGTTACATGATGCTATTGATGATGAAATCCCAGAAGAGCCAGTTTTGCAAGGTAACCACTTCTGGACTCGGCACTGGGTCCCTTTCCACGGACAGAGTGGAGTGGCTGTTTCCACGGGGCCCGTGGTGGAAGAGCTCACCTAATGCTGCCAGGACTTCATCCCTTCCAGGTGATTCCAGGGTCCTCATTCTCCCCAGACCCCCACCCACATGGCTGCTGTCTGTGCCAGTCTATACGGGACCTTGGCAATCTCCTAAAATGAGGGTTATTTTATACACAGGTAATGGGTTGAATGCTGACCCCAAAAGATGTGCCCCCCCAGAACACGTGAACAGGACCATATCTGGGAAAAGGGTCTTTGTATATGTAGTTAAGGATCTCAGGGTGAGGTCATCTTGGGTTAGGGTGGCCCTCAATCCAACTGAGAGAGTCCTTATGAGAAACAAAAGAAGAGAAACACAGACTTAGAGAAGCCACGTGAAGACAGAGGCAGAGACGGGAGGGATGCAGCCACAGGCCTGGGGATGCCTGGAGCCCCCAGAAGCTGGAAAAGGCAGGAAGAACCCTATCCTGGAGCCTTTGGAGAGACTTCCGTCCTCCAACACCTTGATCTCAGATGTCTGGTCTCCAGGACTGGGGGAGGATGAATTCCTGTTGTTTTAAACCACCCATCTTGTGGTCATTTGTTACAGAAGCCACAGAACGGTCACACAGACCCTGCTCTGTAGGATCCTGGAAGTGTGGGTCTCATTAAAGGCCAACAGAGGCTGGATTGTAGAGCCCTTAGAGTCAGCATTGGGCCCCAGAAATTCTAAAGCAATGGCTGGACACCAGAACGTTGAGGAGTCAGTCAGAAGCCCAACCCTAAGGGTGCCGGCTGCACACGGTCTCCCCAGGTTTTTACGCCTGTACATGCATAAAATAAGTATTTCCATCCTGATTCAGGACCTCTGTTATCACCGTTCACGTTGCTAATTAAGAACCCACTAGTTACACAGATGAAAACCCTATCAGGACACTTGCTCCAGTGGTAAACAATTCTGAAGTTGGTCACAGGTGGGGAATCGTCTCCCATGCAGCCAGCAGCCCCCACACAAGGAGCGTCCTCATTGCAAAGCTGGGGGACCGTGAGGAGGCGTCTCTGAGTAAACGTGAGCTGAGCCCCAGGCCAACTGCTGCTGAACTTTTCCCACCCTTCCCAGGTAAAACACCTGAATGTATGCAAGGACTTCAAAGCCTAGAGGAAGGGGCTTGGAGTCACACCAGCGACAACACGCAGGCCGACTTGGTGCCTGCAGGCCAGCCAGGATGGTCCTGGCCCCGGGCACTCTTCTGGAAGCTTTCCATTTCCCTGCGTGAGGTACCCCTCCTGTCCCAGCCCCCACTGCTTTTTTCCTTCCTCACCTCTGCCCGGGTAGAAATTCCAGCAGCAGGTATGGGTGACACATCCTCTTCTTTAGCAGGTGGCAGCCCGGCAACTCCTGCAGAAAGTCCAGCAGAGCCCCACTCACACCGGGCCACACATAGAGCCGTGGGCCCTACTCCCTCCCACCAGCCCAGCCCCGAGACTGCTGACGGGGCAGAGAATATGGCGTCAGGCACAGCTGCAGGGGCTTTTGCTGCCTGGAGGGGTATTTATATTGACCTCAACCCAGGCACACCTGTGGAGGGCTGGCCGGCTGAGTCAGGCTGCCCAGGTCAGCCAATCCTCGCCCCTCAGGGGCTCAGAGTTGCAGAAAATGGGCCTTGCTGCACCGGCCAGGTCCAAGGAACAGGTGTAGGGTCCTGAGAGTCAGGATAGACAAGAGGCGGCAGCCCTGGCTTGTTTTCTAATCATTTTATCTGGTCCATGAGTGGGAGACAACTTCAAGAAGACCCTCTCCTAATGAGAGGAACCCAGGAGTCAGGGAGAGGAGGGGTGGTGGGTGGAGACAGAAGCCTGGTGCCCCGGCTGCAGTGGAAACCCCTGGAAGACCAGGCGGAGAGAGGCCACACAGAGTGAAGCCCAGGGTCACAGACCTGTCGGAGCTGCTGTTTGTTAGTTCAAGCCCTGCTCTGAGGTGCTCTGTGTCAGCTCTGAGCAACAGGTGAGCTGGGGGTGCTCTGCAATGAGGGCTATGTGCACGGTTCCTGTGTGCCCAGCCCTGCCGGGGTACCTGCCCAGGGGAGCTCCATATCCAGGGAGGGGCCTGCCCACGAGAACCCTGTGGGCTGCTGGGTACCTGCTCAGGTGAGCTCCATATCCTGGGAGGGGCCTGACCATGAGAGCCCCATGGGCTGCTGGGTACCTGCTCAGGTGAGCTCCATATCCTGGGAGGGGCCTGACCACGAGAGCCCCGGGTGCTGGAAGGGGGGGCGTGTGTATGAGCGTCCTCTCTGTGCAGCCGGCACAGAGTTGCTTAGCAACTTCCCTGTGGGCGGTGCTGGGATGAAATGAGAACCAGGAGATGCTGCGGGCCCTATGAACCCCTGTCCATCCAGAGTGATGAGGTCAGTAGGTGGGTGCTGGCCACTGTGCTGCGTGAGGGAGGCCCCACGGGTACCTCTTGTGTCTTCCTCCTGACACCAGGGAGGTCTCCCCAGGACAGAGCAGACAGCCTGCTTGGGGCAGGTGGGAGCTCCTGGTGACACTGCAGGGGACATGAGAGGGACGGACCAGGCAGGGGGAGGTGGGAGCCCAGGCAGAGCCATGGGGCTCGGGGCCGAGGGGGTTCTTCTGGGTCTGAGCTGGGAGTGGACGTGCAGGTGGTGAGTGTGATCCAAGAAAGCTGCCCTGGTGATGTGCGGCTGAACCTGCGTCAGAGTGACAAGCCTTCCGGATGATCCCAGAACACGATAGTGAGACGGATCCTGTTAGAAGAAGGTAAGTGAATCCCCCCAAGAGGAGGCTCTGTGAGCTGGTCCTGGGGGTGTGGGTGAAGGGAACAGGTGTGGAAGCTGCGGGGAGTGGGCAGTCCCCCTGGGCAGGTGGCGGGTGCAGACCCCACTCCGTGGTCCCACACCTGTGCTTCTGGCTGGATTACTTGGCTTCTCAGAGCCTCAGCTTCCCAGTCACTATCGGGTGATGGTAGCATGGATTGACTAGTAATTTCCTCAGAACAGGGTAGAAAGGGAAATGGAAAATGGACATTCCACAGAACACCGTCAGTATGGGAATCGCAGGCCCTGTTTCCCGCAGGTCTGTCTTCAAGATCAGGAGAGCAAATCCGAGCAGACTTGCAGCAGAGCCTGGGGATGGGCTCCGTTTGGTGGGTCCCCCAGTTTCCTGAATCTCGGAAGGGGCAGCTCCAGTGGACAGTGGCAGGTTCATCCCACACCTGGAAGCATCCAGACCTCAAGGCCCAGCAGCCTCCGAACCCTGTGTCTGGGCCCCTGGGAGGCAGACAGGACAGGCCGGCCTCCTCCTCAGCCCTCTTCCTGCCCAGAACAGGTGAGGTCCAGGCCGTCATTAGGAAGAAGCAGGGATGGGGGTGTCCCATGTGGGAAGAGGACACGGAGCAGCTTGTGTATGTGGACGTCCACACCAGGAATGTGGGGCGGTGGGATGTGGGCACTGGGAGGGGCAGACGGTGGGCCTGAGGAAGCAGGGCGGGGCCGGGAGTCCTGAGGAGGGGGTGTGCGAGCTTTGCCTGTGCAGGGCCTCATACTCCACGGGGCTGCCTTCCCCTGGTCACTGGGGAGGAGGAGCCAAGCAGCATTGGTGGGGTGACCACACGCGTCCCCAGGCCCTGCCAGCATCGGACCTTCAGGCTCGGGGTTGGGGATCCTGAGGAGCGCAGGTCCAGCCGTGCCCACCAGGGAGGCATGGAGGGGTCGGGCAGGAAGCACTGGTGTGGTCATCCCCTGTGTGGAAGCTCCCGAGCCAGTGTCCAGTGGGAGCTCTCACCTCGCACGTGGGTTTCACGTCCACAGCTCAGATCACCTTCTAGCCGCTTGGTTTGTTTTCCAGACACAAAGTCCTAATATCTCCTATGTCCCCTGCCTGTGAAAAGGCGCGTCTGATCTGGTACCAGATGCTGCCCCTGGTCCCTCCTGACTGGATGCCCAGCAGCCAGTGTCACCGCGTCATGAATGTCAGGGGGTGTCAGGCGTGGGGGGACGAGAGCACACGGTCCAGGCCCACGAGGGGCCGTGCCGTCCACGGAGCCGGTGCTGTGGCTGTACGTGTGCCATGCCCCCACCCCACAGGCAGAGACCACCGTCCCCTTACAGACTGTTACCAAGTGAAGTCACATGGACCCTGCTCGGGCCCTCGCCTGGCGAGGCGCTCTGCCTCAGCAGGGAAGGTTTCCTTTTTCCATGTGGGTTCAAGTAGGCAAATAACAAAACCAAAGCTGAGACCACCACAGCACAGGCTCTGTTCAGTGGCCAAAGAATGGAGAAATGGGAACGAAGTTCACAGACCAACTTCTCGCCCTCCTGGAGAGAGTGGTTTAATTTTAAAGGGTAAAGACAAAGGGAGGAGGAATGAGGCTAATGATGGGGATGAAGAGGCCTTCCGGGGAAGGGGCAGGGATTTTCCCAAGCGAGTGGGGTATCACCTCCTTTCACCCGTCTTTGGTCCTTCAAGTCCAGTCATGGCCACTGATAGGTGTGTCACTTAATATGCTGATATAGTAAATTCAACATGTGATGAGACTCAGGGTCTGTTGGAGGTCACATTCGTTGCCATCTTGGTCCCAGCTGGTTTCATCTGTTTGTTTGTAGCTTCCTTTCTTATCTCTGGACCCCTTAACTTAAATACTTAGGTGAACTCCTGCCGAAGTTGGGGGGTGGAGGACAGCCCTGTGAAAGGTGGGTCCACGGGTTCTGAGCAGGACCTGGAGCAGCTCTGACAACAAGAGGAGGAGGCTGAGACGGGCGGTCAGTCTGACGCCCGCACTGGGGCCTGTGGTCGGCATGCGGAGATGGTCAGCTGGGGCACGTGTCAGGGAAGGTTCTCGGTGTTTACACAGAAGATGTGAACGTAGGCCCAGATGCAGAGCTGCCTGCAGACGCTGCTACGGAACCCCCTGATTCTTTCCTGAGAAAACTGGTGGGGGGGCATTCAGGCAACAGGGCAAACAGGTTGCTCTGGACGTTCTTGTGGGGAAGTGGGGACTTAGCAATAGGGGCTCAGCCCGCATAACCCCAGAAGCCCTCCCAGGACAGCCCCAGAACTGCTTCTGGAATGGCAAGGAGAAGTGGGTCTTCCACCTACTAGACGTGGAGGAAAGAGCTGGGGTTTGCAGGGCCGCCCTCACCTTCAGGGACTGGTTGGGAGGCTCACAGGACCCAGCACATGCTTGTGGCTTGTGTGCTCACAGCTGAGATGGGGCACAGCACGCAGTAGGGATGCACGGGAGGGAGGGCCCCTGCTCCGGTCACCTCATGACCCTTCATGCCCACTCCTTCCCTCGAGGGTCTCTAGGATGTCTCTTCCCCCAGCGACGAAGGGCAGAACCATGACAGTTACCCCCACCCCCGTCCCCCCAGGGAGGCTCATTAGAGACTTGGCACCCGGCTGGGGGCTGGTCACGTGGTGTTGTCTGCCCTCACCCTCCAAAATGCCAGTGCCCAGAAGGGGAGCCGGGGCTCAGCATGAACCACATGGTTTGTGCAAACAGCACAGGCGCAGGGAGCTGCCCCTAAAGGGAGGAGGGAGGGTTTAGATCAGGGAAGGGAGCTGCTCACCAGCTGCATTAGCTTCCTGGGGCAGCTGTAATAAACGACCACAAACGGAGGCTCAGAGCAACAGAAACCTGTCCTCTCTCAGTCCTGGAGACCAGACGTCTGAGGTCAAGGTGTCCCAGGGCCGCTCTCCCTCCAGAGGCTCCAGGGGAGGGTCCTGCCTGCCTCTTCCAGCTTCTGGAGGCTCCAGGCATCCCTGGGCTTGTGGCCGCATTCCTCCCGTCTCTACCTCCGTCTTCACATGGTGTCTCCTGTGTGTCTGTGTCTCTCCGCTTGTCTCTTAGAAGGACACTGGCACTGATTTAGGGCCACCCTGATCCAGGATGACCTCATCTTCAGATCCGTAACTAATTATACCTGAAAAGACCCTACTTCCAAATAAGGTTCCATTCTCAGATTCTGGGGGGCATGACGTGGACATAACTTCTGGGGGACCCCCATTCAACCCACTATAGCACCCAGTTCCCAGATGCCAGCCGATCTTCCTCAGGACAGCATCAGGCTGGTGATGTTCTGTCTTTCTGCACGGAGTTGCCTCTTGTTTCTGGTGGTAACAGTGAGGTTGGGTGGGGAGCGCTTCTGGCTGACCTCCCGGTCATTCCAGGGACCACGCTGATGTGTCCTTCACGGGAGAGTGCGAGCACGGCCAGGGCTCCCTGTGAACACTCCACACTGACCGCTCAGTGATCAGACACCTGCATGGGCTGGACCGGTCCCTGGACCTCTGCACCTTCTAGCACATCCACAGCCTGGTGGACTCTGTGCGGGCCTATGACCAGGAGGTGGGGACCGGCAGGATGGGTGGGAGCCCTCCTGCCTGCCACGTGGCCTCCAGCCCACCACAGACCCTCCAGTCCTGCCATGGACACCCCCATCGCATTAACCCCCAAGAGGGCTTCTGGGAGGGGTGAGAATTCGACCATGAAGAAGACAGGGCAGGCCCTAACTGCAACAGGTGAAGGCAAGAACTGGGGGCGCTTGGCTATTTGTCCCCCAAAGACCCAGGATGTGGGCTCTGACTTGATGGGTCCACCTCCACCTGGGCTCACCTGGGGGGTCGCTGCAGGAAGAGCATGTCCTTGGGTGATTTTCCAACTCTCCCCACATCAGCCTCACTCCCTGGGCCCCCCTGACCCCATTAATAGACTTTAAATAGTGTCTCTCATCCATCAGGCCTACGTGGGAGATTTTAATATTGTGTGGGAGTCCAGTGACCAGGGCCCATGTGTCCTGTGTGTCTCGGGAGCGGAGGGAGTCTCACTCTCACATTCCTTCCCCAGTGCACCTGGGGTCGGGGACAGGAGACCCAGGCTTTGTTCTGGCAGAAGCTCCCTTTCTGTGAACAAGTCTTCCCCCAATCCCATTATCCTCACTGGAGGCTCAGGAGGCCACAGCATCGGGGCACCTCCAGCACCAGGACTCCACCCTAGGGAATTTCTCAAGAGCAAGGACCAGGCCTGGAGGCGGAGGGGAGGAGGGAGCCAGCCTCTTCAGGATCCCCGGGGCTAGGATGCCTCCTACCCAGGAGGGCCTTGGACTCAGTTTAACTTCCATCCGGGGTCTCCTACCCTCCCCTGGTAGAGGGGCCCTTCAGATTCCAGGGCCCCAAGATCCTCCCCACCGACTTCTGACCCCACCTGCAGAGTCGGGGACCCAGAGACCCCCTCCCCGGCTTCTTTTTTCTTGGAGGCTCCCAGAATTCCCTGAAGATGTTATACTCAGGGTTCATTATGCTGAAGGATGCAAGTTAAAATCAGCAAGGATGGGGGGATGAGCAAGGTCCACCTTCCTCGGCTGTGGCAGCCCAGGGAAGCCCACCTGAGTCCTGAAGTGCAGGGTTTATTGGGGTCTGTCACGTCAATGTGGGGACCACCATGTGCCTGACCTTGGCCTCCAGCCTCTGGGGGCAACTCAGGAAGCCCCACCGTGTATCACGCCGTCAGCACAGACCAGCCTGGAGCGAGGCCCATGGAGCATGGACACTCCCAAAAGACTCAAGGTGACCTCCTAGAGCCAGGAGCAGAGGCCCGGCCTCTCTGTGGGCTGGTGAACCCACACCACACAGGCCCTGGTGCAGTGCCCGTTCCGTGTGGTCAGCATGGGTGCACGCGGGTCAGCCAGTGTCTGTGTGTCTCAGCCTGTGACCGCTGACCACACTGTCCTGCTCTGCTTCCAAGAACGAGGCCAATGGAGGGACAACGTGTGTGGGAACAAAGCCGGGTCATGGTCAGGCTGGGTGAGAAAGGGTCCAAGGAGTGAGAACCCGGCTGCCCTTGCCTGGTGAGCTGAGAGCTGACGTTCGCCCTGTGGTCAGTCCATCTCCCCACATCCCGAGGTAGAGCTGCCTTTCCTGCACCCTGGGGCAGGGTCATGCCTGTGTATACAGCAGGACGCACAGCAGTGCACGCAGCAAGCCCGATGCCTGCCCTTGCCATGTAGTCAGGGGCTTAGTGAGGGTGGAACATCACGACAGAATGTGGGCCGACCCCGGGGAGGATGTAGGGCTGAAGTGTTTGGGAGCCTCTGGAGGGAACCCTCACCTGTCTGCACAGGTGGATTGAGGACACAGACCAAGGGTGGGCAGGCGGGCAGCCCAGTCCTGGGTCATCCCTGAGGCTGGAGGAGGGGTGTGGAGCGGGGGGTGATGGCGGTGGGGAGGAGGGGCTGATCGCCGGACAGTGTGGAGACAGATCATTCGAGGCAGCAGGGAAGGTGGAAGACTGTGCCCAATGGCAGGATGGAGAGACCAGCAGGCTGCGCTGCAGGCACGGGTAGCAGGGCTGCTCCCTGCAGGGCGGCGCCAGAGCCCCACACCGCTGAAAACCATGGGGTGTCCGGACAGAACCCCAAAGGATGGGGGGCCATATGGGCGGGAAGAGTTTGGAAAAGTCACCTTATCTCCACATGTCCTGGGGGAGGGTTCCCTGCTCCAGCCTCTTTCCTTAGAGTCTCCCCACCTGGGGAAGTCAGCACACCCAACAGCTGGTCATGCAAGGCTTGGAATTCGTCGGGAGGATGAAAGGGAAAAGGGGGGAAGGAATGAGAAATAAGCTCTATGTATTTGGACAGCACATGACACTCTAATTTCCAATCAGGAAGAGGAATTTCCTAAAGGCTCAGGCTGCCCCTGTAACCAGAATGGGGCTTGAAGCAATCCTGCCACTTTGTGGACGGTTTCAGAAACAAGTTGAAGACACTTGCTCAGGGGCACTGCAATCCACAACGCCTGCAAAGTTGTAAGTGACAACTATTGTAGAAAAATGTCTTGGGGTAAGTAACTGAAAAGAACTTGAAAACAAGGCAGAATTGCAGGAACCGGATTGCAAGAGGTAGATTGGACTTGCCGTTAAAGCACATGAAAGCTGCTCAATATTGCTTATGATTCAGTTGGCCAAAAAGGGTGTACAGGTTGAAACCCATACGACCTTTGTGGCCAAGCAAACATGCGGGAAACACAAATCAACACGACAAAGATGTAGCACTTTGCCCCAGTCAGAATGGCCAACCTCACAAAGTGTAAAAACAACAAATGGAGGAGAGGATGTGGAGAAAATGGAACCCTGCTACGCTGTTGGTGGGAATGTCAATTGCTAACAGCCACGCTGGAGAAGGGTATGATGTTTCCTAAAGATTCTAAAAAATAGAGCTACAGGGACTTCCTGGTGGTTCAGACATTAAGACTCCAACTGCCAAGGCAGAGGACACGGGATCGAGCCCAAGTCCAGAAAGATAACACATGCCACGGAGCAACTAAACCAATGCACCACAACTACTGAGCCTGTGCTCTAGAGCCCGTGAGCCACAACTACTGAATCCTGACGCCTAAAGCCAGTGCACCACAAGAAGAGAAGTCACGGCAATGAGAAGCACACACACTTCAACGAAAAGTAGCCCCAACTTCCTGCAACTAGAGAAACCCCACACGAAATAAGGAAGACCCAACACAGGCAAAATTAATTACTTAATTAATTAAAAAACAATAGAGTTACAGAGCATACGGCACTACCACTCCTGGGGATATATTTTGGGATAACCATAAATCAACAGGACACAGGAACTTCAACTATTAATGCAGCACTTTTGCAGGATCCTCGACTTGGAAACAATATAAATGTCCTTGGAAGGAAAAAATGGATAAAGACGATATGGTACTTATGTACAATGGAATAGTACTCAGCTAGGAAATCAATGAAATAAGGCCAGTTGCAGCAACTCGAGTGGATTTAGATAAGATCATTCTAAGTGACAAAAGTCAGACACAAAATGACACTTAGCACAAGATACTATTTATAGGTGGAATATAAAATAGATACACATGAACTAAATTACAAAACAGAAACAGGGTCACATATTTACAAAACACACTTATGGTTGATAAAGTGGAAAGGTGGGGTGGGGTGAGACATAAACCAGAGGGTTGAAATTAACACAGATACCATTCCAAAGATGAAATAGGTAATCGACAAAATCTACTCTATAGCTCAAGAAGTGGACTCAGCACACTCTAGTCACCAGAAAAGAATATATACGACGGGTAAGAATCTTAAAAGAATTTACGGATGTCTCTCTGTAAGTGAAACAAGTGGATGTGCAGCAGCAAGAAAGACAGCATTGAAAATCACCTTTACCAAATGATAAAAATAAATTAAAAAAAAAAAAAGACACAGAAAGAAAATGTTACAAAATTCGTTCAGGGGACATGATGCAACCTACATTGACCACATTTAGACCCACAGCTGGATGAGACAAAAGGCTGGACACTCCTGGGGCTGAGAGGATTGGTGAGGTTGGGTGAGCAAATGTAGAACCTTTAAAGTAATACTGTGTGGTACCCATTCTATGGGTCCCAAATCTCCAGGGTCAAGGGCATCTTCCTACAGCGAAAACATGCATGGGAAACCCAGAGGATGGTATGCCGTGGGATCGGGAAAGGTTACTAAAACGCACCTCATTTCTCCTCTCATTGTGCTCGGGTTCGCCATTCCAGCTGCTTTACTACCAATCTCCCCATTGGAGACTCAGCACCTTTAACCTCCTGTTTCGTACACTTTGCCATTTGTCCTCAGGAAGAACGGGAAGAGGGGGAACCAATGAGAGAGTACCTCTAGGTGTTAGGGACAGGCAAAGGTCACTCTAATTTCCCATCAGGAAGAAGAATTAACCACAGGCTCAGCCTGTCCCACGGAACCAGAATAGGGCCTGAAGCAATCTTGCGCTTTTGCGGCCAGCTCCCAAAAAAGCGAGTTGACAAATGGAGCTCAGGGGCACTGCAATTCACAAACCTGCAGAGTTATAAATGATAACTATCGTCCAAAAATATATTGAAGGAAGGCAACAAAGGATTTGAAAGCAAGGCAGAATTTCAGGAAACAGTTTTCAAGAGGTAGATTGGCTTCGCCTTTAAATCACATGGAAAGTGGCAAAACGTCGACAATGGTGCACTTGGCCAAAAAGGGCGTATGCGTTTTTTCCTGAATATATTCAGGAAAAAACGCATACGCCCTTTTTGGCCAACCAAAGAAGCGGGCAATGCAAGTCAGCACTACAAAGAAGTCTCACTTCCCATCCGTCAAAAGGGCCATCCTGGAAAACTATGAAAACCAAAAATGTAGGAGAGGCCAAGGAGAAAAGGGAGCCATTTTACGCTGATGTACGGGATGTATATTGGTAACAGCCACACTGGACAAGTGTACGGTGTTTCCTAAAACATCTATAAAACAGAGCTACAGAGCATACGGTACTTCCACTCATGGAGGTATATATTCGGGAAAAAAAAATCGACAAGACAGGGACCCCAAAGTTTAGGGCTGCTCTATTTAAAATAACCACGACTCAGGGACACCATAAATATCCTCAGAAAGAGAAAAATGGATAACCAAGTTGTGGTACTTATGTACAATGGAATATCACTCAGCCCTGAAATCAGTGTCATAAGGCTAGTTAGCAGCATGATGAGTGGATTTAGCGACGATGATTCTACGTGAAATAAGTCACACAGAAAAAGACACTTATCCTAAGATATCGCTTATAGAGGGAATGTCAAAATCGCTACACTTGAACTGAATTACAAAACAGAACAGAGTCACACCTTTAGAAGACACACTATGGCTGCTTAACGGGAAAGGTGAGGTGGGGTGATGCATAAAACAAGGGTTTGAAATTAGCTCAGAGACCGCTCCATAAGCCAAATATGTAATAGACAAGGCCTACTCCCTGCTCAGTGAACTGGACTCAACACCCCCTAGTCACCGCACAAGAATATATCTGACTAGTAAGAATCTGAAAACCTATGTATCGATATCTCTCTGCAAGTGAATCAAGACGGTGTAAAGCGGCATCAACACAGCAGGGAAAAGCAGCCAAGCCCCATTCTAAACATAAATTACTTAAAAAAACCCACAAAACAAAGACAGAGAAAGAGAGAGAAATTCTTACAAAATCAGTTCAGGGGCTCTTATGCCACCTGGATTGACCATATCTAGACCCACAGCTGGATGAGACATAAGGCTGGACACTCCTGGGGCTGAGAGGATTGGTGAGGTTGGGTGAGCAAACGAAGATAATTTAAAGTAATACCGCAGGGTACCCACCCCATGGGTCTCAAATCTCCAGGTACAAGGGCATCTTCCTACATCAAAACATGCATGGGAAACCCAGAAGATGGTATTCCGTGGGATCGGGAAAGGTTTCTAAAACGCACCTCATTACTTCTCTCCTTGTGCTCGGGTTCGCCATTCCAGCTGCTTGACTAACCATCTCCCTACTTGGAGAATCAGCACCTTTAACCTCCTGTTTCGTCCAGGTTGCAATTTGTCCTGAGGATGCACGGGAAGACGGGGAACCAACGAGAGACTAGCCCTAGGTGTTGGGACAGGCACAGGTCACTCCATTTTCCCATCAGGAAGAAGAATGAACCACAGGCTCAGCCTGCCCCCCAGAACCAAAATAGGGCCTGAAGCAATCCTGCGTTTTTGCGGCCAGCTCCCAAAAAAGCGAGTAGACAAATGGAGCTCAGGGGCACTGCAATTCACAAAACTGCAGAGTTATAAATGAGAACTCTCGTCCACAAATATATTGAGGGAAGGCAACGAAGAGGATTTGAAAGCAAGGCAGATTTGCAGGAAACAGATTTCAGGAGGTAGATTCGACTCGCCTTTAAAGCACATGAAAAGCCGCAAAAGGGTGACAATGATGCCCTTGGCCAAAAAGGGCGTATGCGTTCTTTCCTGAATATATTCAGGAAAAAACGCATACGCCCTTTTTGGCCAACCAAGCAAGCCGGAAGGGCAAATCAGCGTTACAAAGAAGTCTCGCATGCCCTCGGTAAAAAGGGCCATGCTGAACAAACTGTAAAAACCAGAAAAACAGGACAGGCCATGTAGACATGGGAGCCTTGCTACACTGATGGGTGGGATGTAAATTGCCAACAGGCACTCTGGAGAAGTGTACGGTGTGTCCTGAAACAAGTAATAAACACAGCTTAGAGAGCATAGGGCACTTCCACTCATGGGCGTATAAATTGGGAAAATTAAAAACCAACAACACACAGGCACCCCAAACTTTACGGCTGCTCTGTTTCCAAGAACCTCCACTTCGGTACACCTTCAATATCCCAGGTAAGAGAAAAATGGATAAACAAATGGTGGTACTTGGCACAATGGAATATCAGTCAGCCATGAAATCAATGTCATAAGGCTAGTTAGCAGCATGATGAGTGAATTTACGTACGATGATTCTAAGTGAAATAAGTCACACAGAAAAGACACTTATCCTAAGATATCGCTTATAGAGGGAATGTCAAAATCGCTACACTTGAACTGAATTACAAAACAGAACAGAGTCACACCTTTAGAAGACACACTATGGCTTCTTAATGGGAAAGGTGAGGTGGGGTGATGCATAAAACAAGGGTCTGAAATTAGTTCAGAGACCGTTCCATAAGCCAAATATGTAATAGACAAGGCCTACTCCCTGCTCAGTGATCTGGACTCAACACCCCCTAGTCACCGCACAAGAATATATCTGACTAGTAAGAATCTGAAAATCTATGTATCGATATCTCTCTGCGAGTGAATCAAGAGGCTGTAAAACGGCATAAACACAGCAGGGAAAAGGAGCCAAACCCCATTCTAAACATAAATAACTTTTTGAAAACCCACAAAACAAAGACAGTGAAAGAGAGAGAAATTCTTACAAAATCCGTTCAGGGTCTCTGATGCAACCTGGATTGACCATATCTAGACCCACAGCTGGATGAGACATAAGGCTGGACACTCTTTGGGCTGAGAGGATTGGTGAGGTTGGGTGAGCAAACGCAGATACTTTAAAATAATACCGCGGGGTCCCCCCCCCATGGGTCTCAAATCTCCAGGTACAAGGGCATCTTCCTACATCAAAACATGCATGGGAAACCCAGAAGATGGTGAGCCGTGAGATCGGGAAAGGTTTCTAAACGGCACCTCATTTCTCCTCTCTTTGTGCTCGGGTTCGTCATTCCAGCCGCTTGACTAACCATCTCCCTACTTGGAGAATCAGCACCTTTAACCTCCTGTTTCGTACAGGTTGCAATTTGTCCTGAGGATGAACGGGAAGACGGGCAACCAACGAGAGACTAGCCCTAGGTTTTGGGACAGGCACAGGTCACTCCATTTTCCCATCAGGAAGAAGAATGAACCACAGGCTCAGCCTGCCCCCCAGAACCAAAATAGGGCCTGAAGTAATCCTGCTCTTTTGCGGCCAGCTCCCAAAAAAGCGAGTAGACAAATGGAGCTCAGGGGCACTGCAATTCACAAACGTGCAGAGTTATAAATGAGAACTCTTGTCCACAAATATATTGAGGGAAGGCAACGAAGAGGATTTGAAAGCAAGGCAGATTTGCAAGAAACCGATTTCAGGAGGTAGATTCGACTCGCCTTTAAAGCACATGAAAAGTGGCAAAACATTGATAATGATGCCCTTGGCCAAAAAGGGCGTATGCGTTTTTTCCTGAATATATTCAGGAAAAAAGGCATACGCCCTTTTTGGCCAACCAAGCAAGCCAGAAGGGCAAATCAGCGCTACAAAGAAGTCTCGCTTGACCTCGGTCAAAAGGGCCATGCTGAAAAAGTGTAAAAACCAGAAAAGCAGGACAGGCCATGGAGACATGGAAGCCTTGCTAAGCTGATGGGCGGGACGTAAATTGCCAACAGGCACTCTGGAGAAGTGTACGGTGTGTCCTGAAAAAAGTAATAAACACAGCTTAGAGAGCATAGGGCACTTCCACTCATGGGCGTATAAATTGGGAAAACTAAAAATCAACAAGACACAGGCACCCAGAACTTTACGGCTGCTCTGTTTCCAAGAACCTCCACTTTGTTACGCCTGCAATATCCCAGGAAAGAGAAAAATGGATAAACAAATGGTGGTACTTGGCACAATGGAATATCACTCAGCCATGAAATCAGTGTCATAAGGCTAGTTAGCACCATGATGAGTGGATTTAGCGACGATAATTCTAAGTGAAATAAGTCACACAGAAAAAGACACTTATCCTAAGATATCGCTTATAGAGGGAATGTCAAAATCGCTACACTTGAACTGAATTACAAAACAGAACAGAGTCACACCTTTAGAAGACACACTATGGCTGCTTAACGGAAAAGGTGAGGTGGGGTGATACATAAAACAGGGGTTTGAAATTAGCTCAGAGACCACTCCATAAGCCAAATATGTAATAGACAAGGCCTACTCCCTGTTCAGTGAACTGGACTCAACACCCCCTAGTCACCGCACAAGAATATATCTGACTAGTAAGAATCTGAAAACCTATGTATCGATATCTCTCTGCAAGTGAATCAAGAGGGTGTAAAGCGGCATAAACACAGCAGGGAAAAGCAGCCAAGACCCATTCTAAACATAAATTCCTTTAAACATCCCACAAAACAAAGAGAGTGAAAGAGAGAGAAATTCTTACAAAATCCGTTCAGGGTCTCTGATGCAACATGGATTGACCATATCTAGACCCACAGCTGGATGAGACATAAGGCTGGACACTCTTGGGGCTGAGAGGATTGGTGAGGTTGGGTGAGCAAACGCAGATACTTTAAAGTAATACCGTGGGGTACCCACACCATGGGTCTCAAATCTCCAGGTACAAGGGCATCTTCCTACATCCAAACATGCATGGGAAACCCAGAAGATGGTATGCCGTGAGATCGGGAAAGGCTTCTAAAACGCACCTCATTTCTCCTCTCCTTGTGCTCGGGTTCGCCATGCTAGGCGCTTGACTAAACATCTCCCTACTTGTAGAATCAGCACCTTTAACCTCCTGTTTCGTACAGGTTGCAATTTGTCCTGAGGATGAACGGGAAGACGGGCAACAAACGGGAGACTAGCCCTAGGTGTTGGGACAGGCACAGGTCACTCCATTTTCCCATCAGGAAGAAGAATGAACCACAGGCTCAGCCTGCCCCCCAGAACCAAAATAGGGCCTGAAGCAATCCTGCGCTTTTGCGGCCAGCTCCCAAAAAAGCGAGGAGACAAATGGAGCTCAGGGGCACTGCAATTCACAAACGTGCAGAGTTATCAATGAGAACTCTCGTCCACAAATATATTGAGGGAAGGCAACGAAGAGGATTTGAAAGCAAGGCAGATTTTCAGGAAACAGATTTCAGGAGGTAGATTTGCCTCGCCTGTAAAGCACATGAAAAGCGGCAAAATGTTGACAATGATGCCCATGGCCAAAAAGGGCGTATTCGTTTTTTCCTGAATATATTCAGGAAAAAACGAATACGCCCTTTTTGGCCAACCAAGCAAGCCGGAAGGGCAAATCAGCGCTACAAGGAAGTCTCGCTTGCCCTCGGTCAAAAGGGCCATGCTGAACAAAGTGTAAAAACCAGAAAAGCAGGACAGGCCATGGAGACATGGGAGCCTTGCTACGCTGATGGGCGGGATGTAAATTGCCAACAGCCACTCTGGAGAACTGTACGGTGTGTCCTGAAACAAGTAATAAACACAAATTAGAGAGCATAGGGCACTTCCATTCATGGGCATATAAATTGGGAAAACTAAAAATCAACAAGACACAGGCTCCCCAAACTTTACGGCTGCTCTGTTTCCAAGAACCTCCACTTTGGTACACCTTCAATATCCCAGGAAAGAGAAAAATGGATAAAGAAATGGTGGTACTTGGCACAATGGAATATCACTCAGCCATGAAATCAATGTCATAAGGCTAGTTAGCAGCATGATGAGTGGATTTAGATACGATGATTCTAAGTGAAAAAAGTCACACAGAAAAAGACACTTATCCTAAGATATCGCTTATAGAGGGAATGTCAAAATCGCTACGCTTGAACTGAATTACAAAACAGAACAGAGTCACACCTTTAGAAGACACACTATGGCTGCTTAACGGGAAAGGTGAGGTGGGGTGATGCATAAAACAAGGGTTTGAAGTTAGCTCAGAGACCGCTCCATAAGCCAAATATGTAATAGACAAGGCCTACTCCCTGCTCAGTTAACTGGACTCAACACCCCCTAGTCACCGCACAAGAATATATCTGACTCGTAAGAATCTGAAAACCTATGTATCGATATCTCTCTGCAAGTGAATCAAGAGGGTGTAAAGCGGCATAAACACAGCAGGGAAAAGCAGCCAAGACCCATTCTAAACATAAATTACTTAAAAATCCCACAAAACAAAGACAGTGAAAGAGAGAGAAATTCTTACAAAATCCGTTCAGGGTCTCTGATGCAACCTGGATTGACCATATCTAGACCCACAGCTGGATGAGACATCAGGCTGGACACTCTTGGGGCTGAGAGGATTGGTGAGGTTGGGTGAGCAAACGCAGATACTTTAAAGTAACTCCACGGGGTACCCACCCCATGGGTCTCAAATCTCCAGGTACAAGGGCATCTTCCTACATCAAAACATGCATGGGAAACACAGAAGATGGTATGCCATGAGATCGGGAAAGGTTTCTAAAACGCACCTCATTTCTCCTCTCCTTGTGCTCGGGTTCGCCATTCCAGCCGCTTGACTAACCATCTCCCTACTTGGAGAATCAGCACCTTTAACCTCCTGTTTCGTACAGGTTGTAATTTGTCCTGAGGATGAACGGGAAGACGGGGAACCAACGAGAGACAAACCCTAGGTGTTGGGACAGGCACAGGTCACTCCATTTTCCCATCAGGAAGAAGAATGAACCACAGGCTGTGCCTGCCCCCTGGAAGCCGAATAGGGCCTGAAACAATCCTGCGCTTTTGCGGCCAGCTCCCAAAAAAGCGAGGAGACAAATGGAGCTCAGGGGCACTGCAATTCACAAACGTGCAGAGTTATAAATGAGAACTCTCGTCCACAAATATATTGAGGGAAGGCAACGAAGAGGATTTGAAAGCAAGGCAGATTTGCAGGAAACAGATTTCAGGAGGTAGATTCGACTCGCCTTTAAAGCACATGAAAAGCGGCAAAACGTTGACAATGATGCCCTTGGCCAAAAAGGGCGTATGCGTTTTTTCCTGAATATATTCAGGAAAAATCGCATACGCCCTTTTTGGCCAACCAAGCAAGCCGGAAGGGCAAATCAGTGCTCCAAAGAAGTCTCGCTTGCCCTCGGTCAAAAATGCCATGCTGAAAAAAGTGTAAAAACCAGAAAAGCAGGACAGGCCATGGAGACATGGGAGCCTTGCTACGCTGATGGGCGGGATATAAATTGCCAACAGGCACTCTGGAGAAGTGTACGGTGTGTCCTGAAACAAGTAATAAACACAGCTTAGAGAGCATAGGGCACTTCCACTCATGGGCGTATAAATTGGGAAAACTAAAAATCAACAAGACACAGGCACCCCAAACTTTACGGCTGCTCTGTTTCCAAGAACCTCCACTTCGGTACACCTTCAATATCCCAGGAAAGAGAAAAATGGATAAAGAAATGGTGGTACTTGGCACAATGGAATATCACTCAGCCATGAAATCAATGTCATAAGGCTAGTTAGCAGCATGATGAGTGGATTTAGCGACGATGATTCTAAGTGAAATAAATCACACAGAAAAAGACACTTATCCTAAGATATCGCTTATAGAGGGAATGTCAAAATCGCTACACTTGAACTGAATTACAAAACAGAACAGAGTCACACCTTTAGAAGACACACTATGGCTGCTTAACCGGAAAGGTGAGGTGGGGTGATGCATAAAACAAGGGTTTGAAGTTAGCTCAGAGACCGCTCCATAAGCCAAATATGTAATAGACAAGGCCTACTCCCTGCTCAGTGAACTGGACTCAACACCCCCTAGTCACCGCACAAGAATATATCTGACTAGTAAGAATCTGAAAACCTATGTATCGATATCTCTCTGCAAGTGAATCAAGAGGGTGTAAAGCGGCATAAACACAGCAGGGAAAAGCAGCCAAGCCCGATTCTAAACATAAATTACTTAAAAAAACCCACAAAACAAAGACAGTGAAAGAGAGAGGAATTCTTACAAAATCCGTTCAGGGTCTCTGATGCAACATGGATTGACCATATCTAGACCCACAGCTGGATGAGACATAAGGCTGGACACTCTTGGGGCTGAGAGGATTGGTGAGGTTGGGTGAGCAAACGCAGATACTTTAAAGTAATACCGCGGGGTACCCACCCCATGGGTCTCAAATCTCCAGGTACAAGGGCATCTTACTACATCAAAACATGCATGTGAAACCCAGAAGATGGTATGCCATGAGATCGGGAAAGGTTTCTAAAACGCACCTCATTTCTCCTCTCCTTGTGCTCGGGTTCCCCATTTCAGCCGCTTGATTAACCATCTCCCTACTTGGAGAATCAGCATCTTTAAACTCCTGTATCGTACAGGTTGCAATTTTCCTGAGGATGAACGGGAAGACGGGGAACCAAAGAGAGACTAGCCCTAGGTGTTGAGGCAGGCACAGGTCACTCCATTTTCCCATCAGGAAGAAGAATGAACCACAGGCTCAGCCTGCCCCCCAAAACCAAATAGGGCCTGAAGCAATCCTGCGCTTTTGCGGCCAGCTCCCAAAAAAGCGAGTAGACAAATGGAGCTCAGGGGCACTGCAATTCACAAACGTGCAGAGTAATAAATGAGAACTCTCGTCCACAAATATATTGAGGGAAGGCAACGAAGAGGATTTGAAAGCAAGGCAGATTTGCAGGAAACAGATTTCAGGAGGTAGATTCGACTCGCCTTTAAAGCACATGAAAAGCGGCAAAACGTTGACAATGATGCCCTTGGCCAAAAAGGGCGTATGCGTTTTTTCCTGAATATATTCAGGAAAAAACGCATACGCCCTTTTTGGCCAACCAAGCAAGCCGGAAGGGCAAATCAGCGCTACAAAGAAATCTCGCTTGCCATCGGTCAAAAGGGACATTCTTAAAAAAGTGTAAAAACCATAAAAGCAGGACAGGCCATGGAGACATGGGAGCCTTGCTACGCTGATGGGCGGGATGTAAATTGCCAACAGGCACTCTGGAGAAGTGTACGGTGTGTCCTGAAAAAAGTAATAAACACAGCTTAGAGAGCATAGAGCACTTCCACTCATGGGCGTATACATTGGAAAACTAAAAATCAACAAGACACAAGCACCGCAACCTTTACGGCTGCTCTGTTTCCAAGAACCTCCACTTCCGTACACCTTCAATATCCCAGAAAGAGAAAAATGGATAAAGAAATGGTGGTACTTGGCACAATGGCATATCACTCAGCCATGAAATCAATGTCATAAGGTTTGTTAGCAGCATGATAAGTGGATTTAGGTACGATGATTCTAAGTGAAATGAGTCACACAGCGAAAGACAATTATCCTAAGATATCGCTTATAGAGGGAATGTCAAAATCGCTACACTTGAACTGAATTACAAAACAGAACAGAGTCACACATTTAGAAGACACACTATGGCTGCTTAACGGGAAAGGTGAGGTGGGGTGATGCATAAAACAAGGGTTTGAAATTAGCTCAGACACCGTTCCATAAGCCAAATATGTAATAGAAAAGGCCTACTCCCTGCTCAGTGACCTGCACTCAACACCCGCTATTCACCGCACAAGAATATATCTTACTAGTAAGAATCTGAAAACCTATGTATCGATATCTCTCTGCAGGTGAATCAAGAGGGTGTAAAGCGGCATAAACACAGCAGGGAAAAGCAGCCAAGCCCCATTCTAAACATAAATTACTTAAAAAAACCCACAAAACAAAGACAGTGAAAGAGAGAGAAATTCTTACAAAATCAGTTCAGGGGCTCTTATGCCACCTGGATTGACCATATCTAGACCCACAGCTGGATGAGACATAAGGCTGGACACTCTTGGGGCTGAGAAGTTTGGTGAGGTTGGGTGAGCAAACGCAGATACATTAAAGTAATACCGTGGGGTACCCACCCCATGGGTCTTAAATCTCCAGGTACAAGGGCATCTTCCTACATCCAAACATGCATGGGAAACCCAGAGAATTGTATGCCGTGAGATCGGGAAAGGCTTCTAAAACGCAGCTCATTTCTCCTCTCCTTGTGCTCGGGTTCGCCATTCTAGGCGCTTGACTAAACATCTCCCTACTTGTAGAATCAGCACCTTTAACCTCCTGTTTCGTACAGGTTGCAATTTGTCCTGAGGATGAACGGGAAGACGGGCAACCAACGGGAGACTAGCCCTAGGTGTTGGGACAGGCAAAGGTCACTCCATTTTCCCATCAGGAAGAAGAATGAATCACAGGCTCAGCCTGCCCCCAGAACCAAAATAGGGCCTGAAGCAATCCTGCGCTTTTGCGGCCAGCTCCCAAAAAAGCGAGGAGACAAATGGAGCTCAGGGGCACTGCAATTCACAAACGTGCAGAGTTATCAATGAGAACTCTCGTGCACAAATATATTGAGGGAAGGCAACGAAGAGGATTTGAAAGCAAGGCAGATTTTCAGGAAACAGATTTCAGGAGGTAGATTTGACTCGCCTGTAAAGCACATGAAAAGCGGCAAAACGTTGACAATGATGCCCATGGCCAAAAAGGGCGTAGGCGTTTTTTCCTGAATATATTCAGGAAAAAACGCCTACGCCCTTTTTGGCCAACCAAGCAAGCCGGAAGGGCAAATCAGCTCTACAAGGAAGTCTCGCTTGCCCTCGGTCAAAAGGGCCATGCTGAAAAAAGTGTAAAAACCAGAAAAGCAGGACAGGCCATGGAGACATGGGAGCCTTGCTACGCTGATGGGCGGGATGTAAATTGCCAACAGCCACTCTGGAGAATTGTACGGTGTGTCCTGAAACAAGTAATAAACACAAATTAGAGAGCATAGGGCACTTCCATTCATGGGCATATAAATTGGGAAAACTAAAAATCAACAAGAGACAGGCACCCCAAACTTTACGGCTGCTCTGTTTCCAAGAACCTCCACTTTGGTACACCTTCAATATCCCAGGAAAGAGAAAAATGGATAAAGAAATGGTGGTACTTGGCACAATGGAATATCACTCAGCCATGAAATCAATGTCATAAGGCTAGTTAGCAGCATGATGAGTGGATTTAGATACGATGATTCTAAGTGAAATAAGTCACACAGAAAAAGACACTTATCCTAAGATATCGCTTTTAGAGGGAATGTCAAAATCGCTACGCTTGAACTGAATTACAAAACAGAACAGAGTCACACCTTTAGAAGACACACTATGGCTGCTTAACGGGAAAGGTGAGGTGGGGTGATGCATAAAACAAGGGTTTGAACTTAGCTCAGAGACCGCTCCATAAGCCAAATATGTAATAGACAAGGCCTACTCCCTGCTCAGTAAACTAGACTCAACACCCCCTAGTCACCGCACAAAAATATATCTGACTCGTAAGAATCTGAAAACCTATGTATCGATATCTCTCTGCAAGTGAATCAAGAGGGTGTAAAGCGGCATCAACACAGCAGGGAAAAGCAGCCAAGCCCGATTCTAAACATAAATTACTTTAAAAAACCCACAAAACAAAGACAGTGAAAGAGAGAGAAATTCTTACAAAATCCGTTCAGGGTCTATGATGCAACCTGGATTGACCATATCTAGACCCACAGTTGGATGAGACATAAGGCAGGACACTCTTGGGGCTGAGAGGATTGGTGAGGTTGGGTGAGCAAATGCAGATACTTTAAAGTAACTCCACGGGGTACCCACCCCATGGGTCTCAAATCTCCAGGTACAAGGGCATCTTCCTACATCAAAACATGCATGGGAAACACAGAAGATGGTATGCCATGAGATCGGGAAAGGTTTCTAAAACGCACCTCATTTCTCCTCTCCTTGTGCTCGGGTTCGCCATTCCAGCCGCTTGACTAACCATCTCCCTACTTGGAGAATCAGCACCTTTAACCTCCTGTTTCGTACAGGTTGTAATTTGTCCTGAGGATGAACGGGAAGACGGGGAACCAACGAGAGACAAACCCTAGGTGTTGGGACAGGCACAGGTCACTCCATTTTCCCATCAGGAAGAAGAATGAACCACAGGCTGTGCCTGCCCCCTGGAAGCCGAATAGGGCCTGAAACAATCCTGCGCTTTTGCGGCCAGCTCCCAAAAAAGCGAGGAGACAAATGGAGCTCAGGGGCACTGCAATTCACAAACGTGCAGAGTTATAAATGAGAACTCTCGTCCACAAATATATTGAGGGAAGGCAACGAAGAGGATTTGAAAGCAAGGCAGATTTGCAGGAAACAGATTTCAGGAGGTAGATTCGACTCGCCTTTAAAGCACATGAAAAGCGGCAAAACGTTGACAATGATGCCCTTGGCCAAAAAGGGCGTATGCGTTTTTTCCTGAATATATTCAGGAAAAATCGCATACGCCCTTTTTGGCCAACCAAGCAAGCCGGAAGGGCAAATCAGCGCTACAAAGAAGTCTCGCTTGCCCTCGGTCAAAAGGGCCATGCTGAACAAAGTGTAAAAACCAGAAAAGCAGGACAGGCCATGGAGACATGGGAGCCTTGCTACGCTGATGGGCGGGATGTAAATTGCCAACAGGAACTCTGGAGAAGTGTACGGTGTGTCCTGAAACAAGTAATAAACACAGCTTAGAGAGCATAGGGCACTTCCACTCACGGGCGTATAAATTGGGAAAACTAAAAATCAACATGACACAGGCACCCCGAACTTTACGGCTGCTCTGTTTCCAAGAACCTCCACTTTGCTATGCCTTCAATATCCCAGGAAAGAGAAAAATGGATAGACAAATGGTGGTACTTGGCACAATGGAATAGCACTCAGCCATGAAATCAGTGTCATAAGGCTAGTTAGCACCATGATGAGTGGATTTAGTGACGATGATTCTAAGTGAAATAAGTCACACAGAAAAAGACACTTATCCTAAGATATCGTTTATAGAGGGAATGTCAAAATCGCTACACTTGAACTAAATTACAAAACAGAACAGAGTCACACCTTTAGAAGACACACTATGGCTGCTTAACGGAAAAGGTGAGGTGGGGTGATACATAAAACAGGGGTTTGAAATTAGCTCAGAGACCACTGCATAAGCCAAATATATAATAGACAAGGCCTACTCCCTGCTCAGTGAACTGGACTCAACACCCCCTAGTCACCGCACAAGAATATATCTGACTAGTAAGAATATGAAAACCTATGTATCGATATCTCTCTGCAAGTGAATCAAGAGGGTGTAAAGCGGCATAAACACAGCAGGGAAAAGCAGCCAAGCTCCATTCTAAACATAAATAACTTAAAAAAACCCACAAAACAAAGACAGTGAAAGAGAGAGAAATTCTTACAAAATCCGTTCAGGGTCTCTGATGCAACCTGGATTGACCATATCTAGACCCACAGCTGGATGAGACATAAGGCTGGACACTCTTGGGGCTGAGAGGATTGGTGAGGTTGGGTGAGCAAACGCAGATACTTTAAAGTAATACTGCGGGGTACCCACCCCATGGGTCTCAAATCTCCAGGTAAAAGGGCATCTTCCTACATCCAAACATGCATGGGAAACACAGAGAATTGTATGCCGTGAGATCGGGAAAGGCTTCTAAAACGCAGCTCATTTCTCCTCTCATTGTGCTCGGGTTCGCCATTCTAGGCGCTTGACTAAACATCTCCCTACTTGTAGAATCAGCACCTTTAACCTCCTGTTTCGTACAGGTTGCAATTTGTCCTGAGGATGAACGGGAAGACGGGGAACCAAAGAGAGACTAGCCCTAGGTGTTGGGACAGGCACAGGTCACTCCATTTTCCCATCAGGAAGAAGAATGAACCACAGGCTCAGCCTGCCCCCCAGAACCAAAATAGGGCCTGAAGCAATCCTGCGCTTTTGCGGCCAGCTCCCAAAAAAGCGAGGAGACAAATGGAGCTCAGGGGCACTGCAATTCACAAACGTGCAGAGTTATCAATGAGAACTCTCGTCCACAAATATATGGAGGGAAGGCAACGAAGAGGATTTGAAAGCAAGGCAGATTTGCAGGAAACAGATTTCAGGAGGTAGATTTGACTCGCCTGTAAAGCACATGAAAAGCGGCAAAACGTTGACAATGATGCCCATGGCCAAAAAGGGCGTATGCGTTTTTTCCTGAATATATTCAGGAAAAAACGCATACGCCCTTTTTGGCCAACCAAGCAAGCCGGAAGGGCAAATCAGCACTACAAGGATTTCTCGCTTGTCCTCGGTCAAAAGGGCCATGCTGAAAATGTTTAAAAACCAGAAAAGCAGGACAGGCCATGGAGACATGGAAGCCTTGCTAAGCTGATGGGCGGGACGTAAATTGCCAACAGGCACTCTGGAGAAGTGTACGGTGTGTCCTGAAACAAGTAATAAACACAGCTTAGAGAGCATAGGGCACTTCCACTCATGGGCGTATAAATTGGGAAAACTAAAAATCAACAAGACACAGGCACCCCGAACTTTACGGCTGCTCTGTTTCCAAGAACCTCCGCTTCGGTACACCTTCAATATCCCAGGAAAGAGAAAAATGGATAAAGAAATGGTGGTACTTGGCACAATGGAATATCACTCAGCCATGAAATCAATGTCATAAGGCTAGTTAGCAGCATGATGAGTGGATTTAGCGACGATGATTCTAAGTGAAATAAGTCACACAGAAAAAGACACTTATCCTAAGATATCGCTTATAGAGGGAATGTCAAAATCGCTACACTTGAACTGAATTACAAAACAGAACAGAGTCACACCTTTAGAAGACACACTATGGCTGCTTAACGGGAAAGGTGAAGTGGGGTGATGCATAAAACAAGGGTTTGAAATTAGCTCAGAGACCGCTCCATAAGCCAAATATGTAATAGACAAGGCCTACTCCCTGCTCAGTGAACTGGACTCAACACCCCCTAGTCACCGCAGAAGAATATATCTGACTAGTAAGAATCTGAAAACCTATGTATCGATATCTCTCTGCAAGTGAATCAAGAGTGTGTAAAGCGGCATAAACACAGCAGGGAAAAGCAGCCAAGCCCCATTCTAAACATAAATTACTTAAAAAAACCCACAAAACAAAGACAGTGAAAGAGAGAGAAATTCTTACAAAATCCGTGCAGGGGCTCTGATGCCACCTGGTTCGACCATATCTAGACCCACAGCTGGATGAGACATAAGGCTGGACACTCTTGGGGCTGAGAGGATTGGTGAGGTTGGGTGAGCAAACCCAGATACTTTAAAGTAACTCCACGGGGTACCCACCCCATGGGTCTCAAATCTCCAGGTACAAGGGCATCGTACTACATCAAAACATGCATGGGAAACACAGAAGATGGTATGCCATGAGATCGGGAAAGGTTTCTAAAACGCACCTCATTTCTCCTCTCCTTGTGCTCGGGTTCGCCATTCCAGCCGCTTGACTAACCATCTCCCTACTTGGAGAATCAGCACCTTTAACCTCCTGTTTCGTACAGGTTGTAATTTGTCCTGAGGATGAACGGGAAGACGGGGAACAAACGAGAGACAAACCCTAGGTGTTGGGACAGGCACAGGTCACTCCATTTTCCCATCAGGAAGAAGAATGAACCACAGGCTCCGCCTGCCCCCTGGAAGCCGAATAGGGCCTGAAACAATCCTGCGCTTTTGCGGCCAGCTCCCAAAAAAGCGAGTAGACAAATGGAGCTCAGGGGCACTGCAATTCACAAACGTGCAGAGTTATAAATGAGAACTCTCGTCCACAAATATATTGAGGGAAGGCAACGAAGAGGATTTGAAAGCAAGGCAGATTTGCAGGAAACAGATTTCAGGAGGTAGATTCGACTCGCCTTTAAAGCACATGAAAAGCGGCAAAACGTTGACAATAATGCCCTTGGCCAAAAAGGTCGTATGCGTTTTTTCCTGAATATATTCAGGAAAAATCGCATTCGCCCTTTTTGGCCAACCAAGCAAGCCGGAAGGGCAAATCAGTGCTACAAAGAAGTCTCGCTTGCCCTCGGTCAAAAATGCCATGCTGAAAAAAGTGTAAAAACCAGAAAAGCAGGACAGGCCATGGAGACATGGGAGCCTTGCTACGCTGATGGGCGGGATGTAAATTGCCAACAGGCACTCTGGAGAAGTGTACGGTGTGTCCTGAAACAAGTAATAAACACAGCTTAGAGAGCATAGGGCACTTCCACTCATGGGCGTATAAATTGGGAAAACGAAAAATCAACAAGACACAGGCACGCCAAACTTTACGGCTGCTCTGTTTCCAAGAACCTCCACTTCAGTACACCTTCAATATCCCAGGAAAGAGAAAAATGGATAAAGAAATGGTGGTACTTGGCACAATGGAATATCACTCAGCCATGAAATCAATGTCATAAGGCTAGTTAGCAGCATGATGAGTGGATTTAGCGACGATGATTCTAAGTGAAATAAGTCACACAGAAAAAGACACTTATCCTAAGATATCGCTTATAGAGGGAATGTCAAAATCGCTACGCTTGAACTGAATTACAAAACAGAACAGAGTCACACCTTTAGAAGACACACTATGGCTGATTAACGGGAAAGGTGAGGTGGGGTGATGCATAAAACAAGGGTTTGAAATTAGCTCAGAGACCGCTCCATAAGCCAAATATGTAATAGACAAGGCCTACCCCCTGCTCAGTGAACTGGACTCAACACCCCCTAGTCACCGCACAAGAATATATCTGACTAGTAAGAATCTGACAACCTATGTATCGATATCTCTCTGCAAGTGAATCAAGAGGGTGTAAAGCGGCATAAACACAGCAGGGAAAAGCAGCCAAGCCCGATTCTAAACATAAATTACTTAAAAAAACCCACAAAACAAAGACAGTGAAAGAGAGACAAATTCTTACAAAATCAGTTCAGGGGCTCTGATGCCACCTGGTTCGACCATATCTAGAGCCACAGCTGGATGAGACATAAGGCTGGACACTCTTGGGGCTGAGAGGATTGGTGAGGTTGGGTGAGCAAACGCAGATACTTTAAAGTAATACCGCCGGGTACCCACCCCATGGGTCTCAAATCTCCAGGTACAAGGGCATCTTCCTACATCCAAACATGCATGGGAAACCCAGAGGTTTGTATGCCGTGAGATCGGGAAAGGCTTCTAAAACGCACCTCATTTCTCCTCTCCTTGTGCTCGGGTTCACCATTCTAGGCGCTTGACTAAACATCTCCCTACTTGGAGAATCAGCACCTTTAACCTCCTGTTTCGTACAGGTTGCAATTTGTCCTGAGGATGAACGGGAAGACGGGGAACCAACGAGAGACTAGCCCTAGGTGTTGGGACAGGCACAGGTCACTCCATTTTCCCATCAGGAAGAAGAATGAACCACAGGCTCAGCCTGCCCCCCAGAACCAAAATAGAGCCTGAAGCAATCCTGCGCTTTTGCGGCCAGCTCCCAAAAAAGCGAGGAGACAAATGGAGCTCAGGGGCACTGCAATTCACAAACGTGCAGAGTTATAAATGAGAACTCTCGTCCACAAATATATTGAGGGAAGGCAACGAAGAGGATTTGAAAGCAAGGCAGATTTGCAGGAAACAGATTTCAGGAGGTAGATTCGACTCGCCTTTAAAGCACATGAAAAGCGGCAAAACGTTGACAATGATGCCCTTGGCCAAAAAGGGCGTATGCGTTTTTTCCTGAATATATTCAGGAAAAATCGCATACGCCCTTTTTGGCCAACCAAGCAAGCCGGAAGGGCAAATCAGCGCTACAAAGAAGTCTTGCTTGCCCTCGGTCAAAAGGGCCATGCTGAACAAAGTGTAAAAACCAGAAAAGCAGGACAGGCCATGGAGACATGGGAGCCTTGCTACGCCGATGGGCGGGATGTAAATTGCCAACAGGAACTCTGGAGAAGTGTACGGTGTGTCCTGAAACAAGTAATAAACACAGCTTAGAGAGCATAGGGCACTTCCACTCATGGGCGTATAAATTGGGAAAACTAAAAATCAACAAGACACAGGCACCCCGAACTTTACGGCTGCTCTGTTTCCAAGAACCTCCACTTTGTTACGCCTTCAATATCCCAGGAAAGAGAAAAATGGATAAACAAATGGTGGTACTTGGCACAATGGAATATCACTCAGCCATGAAATCAGTGTCATCAGGCTAGTTAGCACCATGATGAGTGGATTTAGTGACGATGATTCTAAGTGAAATAAGTCACACAGAAAAAGACACTTATCCTAAGATATCGCTTATAGAGGGAATGTCAAAATCGCTACACTTGAACTAAATTACAAAACAGAACAGAGTCACACCTTTAGAAGACACACTATGGCTGCTTAACGGAAAAGGTGAGGTGGGGTGATACATAAAACAGGGGTTTGAAATTAGCTCAGAGACCACTCCATAATCCAAATATATAATAGACAAGGCCTACTCCCTGCTCAGTGAACTGGACTCAACACCCCCTAGTCACCGCACAAGAATATATCTGACTAGTAAGAATCTGAAAACCTATGTATCGATATCTCTCTGCAAGTGAATCAAGAGGGTGTAAAGCGGCATAAACACAGCAGGGAAAAGCAGCCAAGCTCCACTCTAAACATAAATAACTTAAAAAAACCCACAAAACAAAGACAGTGAAAGAGAGAGAAATTCTTACAAAATCCGTTCAGGGTCTCTGATGCAACCTGGATTGACCATATCTAGACCCACAGCTGGATGAGACATAAGGCTGGACACTCTTGGGGCTGAGAGGATTGGTGAGGTTGGGTGAGCAAACGCAGATACTTTAAAGTAATACTGCGGGGTACCCACCCCATGGGTCTCAAATCTCCAGGTAAAAGGGCATCTTCCTACATCCAAACATGCATGGGAAACCCAGAGAATTGTATGCCGTGAGATCGGGAAAGGCTTCTAAAACGCACCTCATTTCTCCTCTCCTTGTGCTCGGGTTCGCCATTCTAGGCGCTTGACTAAACATCTCCCTACTTGTAGAATCAGCACCTTTAACCTCCTGTTTCGTACAGGTTGCAATTTGTCCTGAGGATGAACGGGAAGACGGGGAACCAACGAGAGACTAGCCCTAGGTGTTGGGACAGGCACAGGTCACTCCATTTTCCCATCAGGAAGAAGAATGAACCACAGGCTCAGCCTGCCCCCCAGAACCAAAATAGGGCCTGAAGCAATCCTGCGCTTTTGCGGCCAGCTCCCAAAAAAGCGAGGAGACAAATGGAGCTCAGGGGCACTGCAATTCACAAACGTGCAGAGTTATCAATGAGAACTCTCGTCCACAAATATATGGAGGGAAGGCAACGAAGAGGATTTGAAAGCAAGGCAGATTTTCAGGAAACAGATTTCAGGAGGTAGATTTGACTCGCCTGTAAAGCACATGAAAAGCGGCAAAACTTTGACAATGATGCCCATGGCCAAAAAGGGCGTATGCGTTCTTTCCTGAATATATTCAGGAAAAAACGCATACGCCCCTTTTGGCCAACCAAGCAAGCCAGAAGGGCAAATCAGCACTACAAGTATTTCTCGCTTGTCCTCGGTCAAAAGGGCCATGCTGAGAAAAGTGTAAAAACCAGAAAAGCAGGACAGGCCATGGAGACATGGGAGCCTTGCTACGCTGATGGGCGGGATGTAAATTGCCAACAGCCACTCTGGAGAATTGTACGGTGTGTCATGAAACAAGTAATAAACACAAATTAGAGAGCATAGGGCACTTCCATTCATGGGCATATAAATTGGGAAAACGAAAAATCAACAAGACACAGGCTCCCCAAACTTTACGGCTGCTCTGTTTCCAAGAACCTCCACTTTGGTACACCTTCAATATCCCAGGAAAGAGAAAAATGGATAAAGAAATGGTGGTACTTGGCACAATGGAATATCACTCAGCCATGAAATCAATGTCATAAGGCTAGTTAGCAGCATGATGAGTGGATTTAGCGACTATTATTCTAAGTGAAATAAGTCACACAGAAAAAGACACTTATCCTAAGATATCTCTTATAGAGGGAATGTCAAAATCGCTACGCTTGAACTGAATTACAAAACAGAACAGAGTCACACCTTTAGAAGACACACTATGGCTGCTTAACGGGAAAGGTGAGGTGGGGTGATGCATAAAACAAGGGTTTGAACTTAGCTCAGAGACCGCTCCATAAGCCAAATATGTAATAGACAAGGCCTACTCCGTGCTCAGTGAACTGGACTCAACACCCCCTAGTCACCACACAAGAATATATCTGACTAGTAAGAATCTGAAAACCTATGTATCGATATCTCTCTGCAAGTGAATCAAGACAGTGTAAAGCGGCATCAACACAGCAGGGAAAAGCAGCTGAGACCCATTCTAAACATAAATTACTTAAAAAAACCCACAAAACAAAGACAGTGAAAGAGAGAGAAATTCTTACAAAATCCGTTCAGGGTCTCTGATGCAACCTGGATTGACCATATCTAGACCCACAGCTGGATGAGACATAAGGCTGGACACTCTTGGGGCTGAGAGGATTGGTGAGGTTGGGTGAGCAAACGCAGATACTTTAAAGGAACTCCACGGGGTACCCACCCCATGGGTCTCAAATCTCCAGGTACAAGGGCATCTTCCTACATCAAAACATGCATGGGAAACACAGAAGATGGTATGCCGTGAGATCGGGAAAGGTTTCTAAAACGCACCTCATTTCTCCTCTCCTTGTGCTCGGGTTCGCCATTCCAGCCGCTTGACTAACCATCTCCCTACTTGGAGAATCAGCACCTTTAACCTCTTGTTTCGTACAGGTTGTAATTTGTCCTGAGGATGAACGGGAAGACGGGGAACCAACGAGAGACAAACCCTAGGTGTTGGGACAGGCACAGGTCACTCCATTTTCCCATCAGGAAGAAGAATGAACCACAGGCTCCACCTGCCCCCTGGAAGCCGAATAGGGCCTGAAACAATCCTGCGCTTTTGCGGCCAGCTCCCAAAAAAGCGAGTAGACAAATGGAGCTCAGGGGCACTGCAATTCACAAACATGCAGAGTTATAAATGAGAACTCTCGTCCACAAATATATTGAGGGAAGGCAACGAAGAGGATTTGAAAGCAAGGCAGATTTGCAGGAAACAGATTTCAGGAGGTAGATTCGACTCGCCTTTAAAGCACATGAAAAGCGGCAAAACGTTGACAATAATGCCCTTGGCCAAAAAGGGCGTATGCGTTTTTTCCTGAATATATTCAGGAAAAATCGCATACGCCCTTTTTGGCCAACCAAGCAAGCCGGAAGGGCAAATCAGTGCTACAAAGAAGTCTCGCTTGCCCTCGGTCAAAAATGCCATGCTGAAAAAAGTGTAAAACCCAGAAAAGCAGGACAGGCCATGGAGACATGGGAGCCTTGCTACGCTGATGGGCGGGATGTAAATTGCCAACAGGCACTCTGGAGAAGTGTACGGTGTGTCCTGAAACAAGTAATAAACACAGCTTAGAGAGCATAGGGCACTTCCACTCATGGGCGTATAAATTGGGAAAACTAAAAATCAACAATACACAGGCACCCCAAACTTTACGGCTGCTCTGTTTCCAAGAACCTCCACTTCAGTACACCTTCAATATCCCAGGAAAGAGAAAAATGGATAAACAAATGGTGGTACTTGGCACAATGGAATATCACTCAGCCATGAAATCAATGTCATAAGGCTAGTTAGCAGCATGATGAGTGGATTTAGCGACTATTATTCTAAGTGAAATAAGTCACACAGAAAAAGACACTTATCCTAAGATATCGCTTATAGAGGGAATGTCAAAATCGCTACGCTTGAACTGAATTACAAAACAGAACAGAGTCACACCTTTAGAAGACACACTATGGCTGATTAACGGGAAAGGTGAGGTGGGGTGATGCATAAAACAAGGGTTTGAAATTAGCTCAGAGACCGCTCCATAAGCCAAATATGTAATAGACAAGGCCTACCCCCTGCTCAGTGAACTCGACTCAACACCCCCTAGTCACCGCACAAGAATATATCTGACTAGTAAGAATCTGAAAACCTATGTATCGATATCTCTCTGCAAGTGAATCAAGAGGGTGTAAAGCGCCATAAACACAGCAGGGAAAAGCAGCTAAGCCCCATTCTAAACATAAATTACTTAAAAAAACCCACAAAACAAAGACAGTGAAAGAGAGAGAAATTCTTACAAAATCCGTGCAGGGGCTCTGATGCCACCTGGTTCGACCATATCTAGACCCACAGCTGGATGAGACATAAGGCTGGACACTCTTGGGGCTGAGAGGATTGGTGAGGTTGGGTGAGCAAACGCAGATACTTTAAAGTAACTCCACGGGGTACCCACCCCATGGGTCTCAAATCTCCAGGTACAAGGGCATCTTCCTACATCAAAACATGCATGGGAAACACAGAAGATGGTATGCCATGAGATCGGGAAAGGTTTCTAAAACGCACCTCATTTCTCCTCTCCTTGTGCTCGGGTTCGCCATTCCAGGCGCTTGACTAAACATCTCCCTACTTGTAGAATCAGCACCTTTAACCTCCTGTTTCGTACAGGTTGCAATTTGTCCTGAGGATGAATGGGAAGACGGGGAACCAACGAGAGACTAGCCCTAGGTGTTGGGACAGGCAAAGGTCACTCCATTTTCCTATCAGGAAAAAGAATGAACCACAGGCTCAGCCTGCCCCCCAGAACCAAAATAGGGCCTGAAGCAATCCTGCGCTTTTGCGGCCAGCTCCCAAAAAAGCGAGTAGACAAACGGAGCTCAGGGGCACTGCAATTCACAAACGTGCAGAGTTATCAATGAGAACTCTCGTCCACAAATATATGGAGGGAAGGCAACGAAGAGGATTTGAAAGCAAGGCAGATTTTCAGGAAACAGATTTCAGGAGGTAGATTTGACTCGCCTGTAAAGCATATGAAAAGCGGCAAAACGTTGACAATGATGCCCATGGCCAAAAAGGGCGCATGCGTTTTTTCCTGAGTATATTCAGGAAAAAACGCATGCGCCCTTTTTGGCCAACCAAGCAAGCCGGAAGGGCAAATCAGCACTACAAGGAATTCTCGCTTGCCCTCGGTCAAAAGGGCCATGCTGAACAAAGTGTAAAAACCAGAAAAGTAGGACAGGCCATGGAGACATGGGAGCCTTGCTACGCTGATGGGCGGGATGTAAATTGCCAACAGCCACTCTGAAGAATTGTACGGTGTGTCCTGAAACAAGTAATAAACACAGCTTAGAGAGCATAGGGCACTTCCACTCATGGGCATATAAATTGGGAAAACTAAAACTCAAAAAGACACAGGCACCCCGAACTTTACGGCTGCTCTGTTTCCAAGAACCTCCACTTTGTTACGCCTTCAATATCCCAGGAAAGAGAAAAATGGATAAAGAAATGGTGGTACTTGGCACAATGGAATATCACTCAGCCATGAAATCAGTGTCATAAGGCTAGTTAGCACCATGATGAGTGGATTTAGCGACGATGATTCTAAGTGAAATAAGTCACACAGAAAAAGACACTTATCCTTAGATATCGCTTATAGAGGGAATGTCAAAATCGCTACACTTGAACTGAATTACAAAACAGAACAGAGTCACACCTTTAGAAGACACACTATGGCTGCTTAACGGAAAAGGTGAGGTGGGGTGATACATAAAACAGGGGTTTGAAATTAGCTCAGAGACCACTCCATAAGCCAAATATATAATAGACAAGGCCTACTCCCTGCTCAGTGAACTGGACTCAACACCCCCTAGTCACCGCACAAGAATATATCTGACTAGTATGAATCTGAAAACCTATGTATCGATATCTCTCTGCAAGTGAATCAAGACGGTGTAAAGCGGCATCAACACAGCAGGGAAAAGCAGCCAAGCCCCATTCTAAACATAAATTACTTAAAAAAACCCACAAAACAAAGACAGTGAAAGAGAGAGAAATTCTTACAAAATCCGTTCAGGGTCTATGATGCAACCTGGATTGACCATATCTAGACCCACAGCTGGATGAGACATAAGGCTGGACACTCTTGGGGCTGAGAGGATTGGTGAGGTTGGGTGAGCAAACGCAGATACTTTAAAGTAACACTGCGGGGAAGACACCCCATGGGTCTCAAATCTCCAGGTACAAGGGAATCTTCCTACATCAAAACATGCATGGGATACACAGAAGATGGTATGCCATGAGATCGGGAAAGGTTTCTAAAACGCACCTCATTTCTCCTCTCCTTGTGCTCGGGTTCGCCATTCCAGCCGCTTGACTAACCACCTCCCTACTTGGAGAATCAGCACCTTTAACCTCCTGTTTCGTCCAGGTTGCAATTTGTCCTGAGGATGAACGGGAAGACGGGGAACCAACGAGAGACTAGCCCTAGGTGTTGGGACAGGCACAGGTCACTCCATTTTCCTATCAGGAAAAAGAATGAACCACAGGCTCAGCCTGCCCCCCAGAACCAAAATAGGGCCTGAAGCAATCCTGCGCTTTTGCGGCCAGCTCCCAAAAAAGCGAGGAGACAAATGGAGCTCAGGGGCACTGCAATTCACAAACGTGCAGAGTTATCAATGAGAACTCTCGTCCACAAATATATGGAGGGAAGGCAACGAAGAGGATTTGAAAGCAAGGCAGATTTTCAGGAAACAGATTTCAGGAGGTAGATTTCACTCGCCTGTAAAGCATATGAAAAGCGGCAAAACGTTGACAATGATGCCCATGGCCAAAAAGGGCGCATGCGTTTTTTCCTGAATATATTCAGGAAAAAACGCATGCGCCCTTTTTGGCCAACCAAGCAAGCCGGAAGGGCAAGTCAGCGCTACAAGGAATTCTCGCTTGCCCTCGGTCAAAAGGGCCATGCTGAAAAAAGTGTAAAAACCAGAAAAGCAGGACAGGCCATGGAGACATGGGAGCCTTGCTACGCTGATGGGCGGGATGTAAATTGCCAACAGCCACTCTGGAGAATTGTACGGTGTGTCCTGAAACAAGTAATAAACACAAATTAGAGAGCATAGGGCACTTCCATTCATGGGCATATAAATTGGGAAAACTAAAAATCAACAAGAGACAGGCACCCCAAACTTTACGGCTGCTCTGTTTCCAAGAACCTCCACTTTGGTACACCTTCAATATCCCAGGAAAGAGAAAAATGGATAAAGAAATGGTGGTACTTGGCACAATGGAATATCACTCAGCCATGAAATCAATGTCATAAGGCTAGTTAGCAGCATGATGAGTGGATTTAGCGACGATGATTCTAAGTGAAATAAGTCACACAGAAAAAGACACTTATCCTAAGATATCGCTTATAGAGGGAATGTCAAAATCGCTACGCTTGAACTGAATTACAAAACAGAACAGAGTCACACCTTTAGAAGACACACTATGGCTGCTTAACGGGAAAGGTGAGGTGGGGTGATGCATAAAACAAGGGTTTGAAATTAGCTCAGAGACCGCTCCATAAGCCAAATATGTAATAGCAAGGCCTACTCCCTGCTCAGTTAACTGGACTCAACACCCCCTAGTCACCGCACAAGAATATATCTGACTAGTAAGAATCTGAAAACCTATGTATCGATATCTCTCTGCAAGTGAATCAAGAGGGTGTAAAGCGGCATAAACACAGCAGGGAAAAGCAGCCAAGACCAATTCTAAACATAAATTAGTTAAAAAAACCCACAAAACAAAGACAGTGAAAGAGAGAGAAATTCTTACAAAATCCGTTCAGGGGCTCTGATGCCACCTGATTCGACCATATCTAGACCCACAGCTGGAAGAGACATAAGGCTGGACACTCTTGGGGCTGAGAGGATTGGTGAGGTAGGGTGAGCAAACGCAGATACTTTAAAGTAAAACAGCGGGGTACCCACCCCATGGGTCTCAAATCTCCAGGTACAAGGGCATCTTCCTACATCAAAACATGCATGGGAAACCCAGAAGATGGTATGCTGTGAGATCGAGAAAGGCTTCTAAAACGCACCTCATTTCTCCTCTCCTTGTGCTCGGGATCGCCATTCCAGCCGCTTGACTAACCATCTCCCTACTTGGAGAATCAGCACCTTTAACCTCCTGTTTCGTACAGGTTGCAATTTGTCCTGAGGATGAACGGGAAGACGGGGAACCAACGAGAGACTAGCCCCAGGTGTTGGGACAGGCACAGGTCACTTCATTTTCCCATCAGGAAGAAGAATGAACCACAGGCTCAGCCTGCCCCCCAGAACCAAAATAGGGCCTGAAGCAATCCTGCGCTTTTGCGGCCAGCTCCCAAAAAAGCGAGGAGCCAAATGGAGCTCAGGGGCACTGCAATTCACAAACGTGCAGAGTTATAAATGATAACTCTCGTCCACAAATATATTGAGGGAAGGCAACGAAGAGGATTTGAAAGCAAGGCAGATTTGCATGAAACAGATTTCAGGAGGTAGATTCGACTCGCCTTTAAAGCACATGAAAAGCAGCAAAACGTTGACAATGATGCCCTTGGCCAAAAAGGGCGTATGCGTTTTTTCCTGAATATATTCAGGAAAAAACGCATACGCCCTTTTTGGCCAACCAAGCAAGCCTGAAGGGCAAAGCAGTGCTACAAAGAAGTCTCGCTTGCCCTCGGTCAAAAGGGCCATGCTGAAGAAAGTGTAAAAACCAGAAAAGCAGGACAGGCCATGGAGACATGGGAGCCTTGCTACGCTGATGGGCGGGATGTAAATTGCCAACAGGCACTCTGGAGAAGAGTACGGTGTGTCCTGAAGCAAGTAATAAACACAGCTTAGAGAGCATAGGGCACTTCCACTCATGGGCGTATAAATTGGGAAAACTAAAAATCAACAAGACACAGGCACCCCAAACTTTACGGCTGCTCTGTTTCCAAGAACCTCCACTTCGGTACACCTTCAATATCCCAGGAAAGAGAAAAATGGATAAAGAAATGGTTGTACTTGGCACAATGGAATATCACTCAGCCATGAAATCTATGTCATAAGGCTAGTTAGCAGCATGATGAGTGGATTTAGGTCCGATGATTCTAAGTGAAATAAGTCACACAGAAAAAGACACTTATCCTAAGATATCGCTTATAGAGGGAATGTCAAAATCGCTACACTTGAACTGAATTAAAAAACAGAACAGAGTCACACCATTAGAAGACACACTATGGCTGCTTAACGGGAAAGGTGAGGTGGGGTGATGCATAGAACAAGGGTTTGAAATTAGCTCAGAGACCGCTGCATAAGCCAAATATGTAATAGACAAGGCCTACTCCCTGCTCAGTGAACTGGACTCAACACCCCCTAGTCACCGCACAAGATTATATCTGACTAGTAAGAATTTGAAAACCTTTGTATCGATATCTCTCTGCAAGTGAATCAAGAGGGTGTAAAGCGGCATAAACACAGCAGGGAAAAGCAGCCAAGCCCCATTCTAAACTTAAATTACTTTAAAAATCCCACAAAACTAAGACAGTGAAAGAGAGAGAAATTCTTACAAAATCCGTTCAGGGTCTCTGATGCAACCTGGATTGACCATATCTAGACCCACAGCTGGATGAGACATAAGGCTGGACACTCTTGGGGCTGAAAGGGTTGGTGAGGTTGGGTGAGCAAATGCAGATAATTTAAAGTAACACTGCGGGGTACCCACGCCATGTGTCTCAAATCTCCAGGTACAAGGGCATCTTCCTACATCAAAACATGCAAGGGAAACCCAGAAGATGGTATGCCGTGAGATCGGGAAAGGTTTCTAAAACGCACCTCATTTCTCCTCTCCTTGTGCTCGGGTTCGCCATTCCAGCCGCTTTACTAACCATCTCCCTACTTGGAGAATCAGCACCTTTAACCTCTTGTTTCGTACAGGTTGCAATTTGTCCTGAGGATGAACGGGAAGACGGGGAACCAACGAGAGACGAGCCCTAGGTGTTGGGACAGGCATAGGTCACTCCATTTTCCCATCAGGAAGAAGAATGAACCACAGGCTCCACAGGCCCCATGGAAGCCTAATAGCGCCTGAAGCAATCCTGCGCTTTTGCGGCCAGCTCACAAAAAATCGAGGAGACAAATGGAGCTCAGGGGCACTGCAACTCAGAATCTTGCAGAGTTATAAATGATAACTCTCGTCCACAAATATATTTAGGGAAGGCAACGAAGAGGATTTGAAAGCAAGGAGATTTGCAGGAAACAGATTTCAGGAGGTAGATTCGACTTGCCTTTAAAGCACATGAAAAGCGGCAAAACGTTGACAATGATGCCCTTGGCCAAAAAGGGCGTATGCGTTTTTTCCTGAATATATTCAGGAAAAAACGCATACGCCCTTTTTGGCCAACCAAGCAAGCCGGAAGGGCAAATCAGTGCTACAAAGAAGTCTCGCTTGCCGTCGGTCAAAAGGGCCATGCTGAAAAAAGTGTAAAAACCAGAAAAGCAGGACAGGCCATGGAGACATGGGAGCCTTGCTACGCTGATGGGCGGGATGTAAATTGCCAACAGGCATTCTGGAGAAGTGTACGGTGTGTCCTGAAACAAGTAATAAACACAGCTTAAAGAGCATAGGGCACTTCCACTCATGGGAGTATAAATTGGGAAAACTAAAACTCAACAAGACACAGGCACCCCAAACTTTACGTCTGCTCTGTTGCCAAGAACCTCCGCTTCAGTACACCTTCAATATCCCAGGAAAGAGAAAAATGGATAAACAAATGGTGGTACTTGGCACAATGGAATATCACTCAGCCATGAAATCAATGTCATAAGGCTAGTTAGCAGCATGATGAGTGGATTTAGGTACGATGATTCTAAGTGAAATAAGTCACACAGAAAAAGGCACTTATCCTAAGATATCGCTTATAGAGGGAATGTCAAAATCGCTACACTTGAACTGAATTACAAAACAGAACATAATCACACCATTAGAAGACACACTATGGCTGCTTAACGGGAAAGGTGAGGTGGGGTGATGCATAAAACAAGGGTTTGAAATTAGCTCAGAGACCGCTCCATAAGCCAAATATGTAATAGACAAGGCCTACTCCCTGCTCAGTGAACTGGACTCAACACCCCCTAGTCACCGCACAAGAATATATCTGACTAGTAAGAATCTGAAAACCTATGTATCGATATCTCTCTGCAAGTGAATCAAGAGGGTGTAAAGCGGCATAAACACAGCAGGGAAAAGCAGCCAAGACCCATTCTAAACATAAATTACTTTAAAAAAAACACAAAACAAAGACAGTGAAAGAGAGAGAAATTCTTACAAAATCCGTTCAGGGTCTCTGATGCAACCTGGATTGACCGTATCCAGACCCACAACTGGATGAGACATAAGGCTGGACATTCTTGGGGCTGAGAGGATTGGTGAGGTTGGGTGAGCAAACGCAGATACTTAAAATAACAACTCGGGGTACACACCCCATGGGTCTCAAATCTCCAGGTACAAGGGCATCTTCCTACATCAAAACATGCATGGGAAACCCAGAAGATGGTATGCCGTGAGATCGGGAAAGGTTTCTAAAACGCACCTCATTTCTCCTCTCCTTGTGCTCAGGTTCGCCATTCCAGCCGCTTGACTAACCATCTCCCTACTTGGAGAATCTGCACCTTTAACCTCCTGTTTCGTACAGGTTGCAATTTGTCCTGAGGATGAACGGGAAGACGGGGAACCAACGAGAGACTAGCCCTAGGTGTTGGGACAGGCACAGGTCACTCCATTTTCCCATCAGGAAGAAGAATGAACCACAGGCTCGGCCTGCCCCCCAGAACCAAAATAGGGCCTGAAGCAATCCTGCGCTTTTGCGGCCAGCTCCCAAAAAAGCGAGGAGACAAATGGAGCTCAGGGGCACTGCAATTCACAAACGTGCAGAGTTATAAATGAGAACTCTCGTCCACAAATATATTGAGGGAAGGCAACGAAGAGGATTTGAAAGCAAGGCAGATTTGCAGGAAACAGATTTCAGGAGGTAGATTCGACTCGCCTTTAAAGCACATGAAAAGCGGCAAAACGTTGACAATGATGCCCTTGGCCAAAAAGGGCGTATGCGTTTTTTCCTGAATATATACAGGAAAAAACGCATACGCCCTTTTTGGCCAACCAAGCAAGCCGGAAGGGCAAATCAGCGCTGCAAAGAAGTATCGCTTGCCCTCGGTCTAAAGGGCCATGCTGAAAAAAGTGTAAAAACCAGAAAAGCAGGACAGGCCATGGAGACATGGGAGCCTTGCTATGCTGATGGGTGGGATGTAAATTGCCAACAGGCACTCTGGAGAAGTGTACGGTGTGTCCTGAAACAAGTAATAAACACAGCTTAAAGAGCATAGGGCACTTCCACTCATGGGCGTATAAATTGGGAAAACTAAAAATCAACAAGACACAGGCACCCCAAACTTTACGGCTGCTCTGTTTCCAAGAACCTCCACTGCGGTACACCTTCAATATCCCAGGAAAGAGAAAAATGGATAAACAAATGGTGGTACTTGGCACAATGGAATATCACTCAGCCATGAAATCAATGTCATAAAGCTAGTTAGCAGCATGATGAGTGGATTTAGGTACGATGATTCTAAGTGAAATAAGTCACACAGAAAAAGACACTTATCCTAAGATATCGCTTATAGAGGGAATGTCAAAATCGCTACACTTGAACTGAATTACAAAACAGAACGGAGGCACACCTTTAGAAGACACACTATGGCTGCTTAACGGGAAAGGTGAGGTGGGGTGATGCATAAAACAAGGGTTTCAAATTAGCTCAGAGACCGCTCCATAAGCCAAATATGTAATAGACAAGGCCTACTCCCTGCTCAGTGAACTGGACTCAACACACCCTAGTCACCACACAAGAATATATCTGACTAGTAAGAATCTGAAAACCTATGTATCGATATCTCTCTGCAAGTGAATCAAGAGGGTGTAAAGCGGCATCAACACAGCAGGGAAAAGCAGCCAAGCCCGATTCTAAACATAAATTACTTTAAAAAACCCACAAAACAAAGACAGTGAAAGAGAGAGAAATTCTTACAAAATCCGTTCAGGGTCTATGATGCAACCTGGATTGACCATATCTAGACCCACAGCTGGATGAGACATAAGGCTGGACACTCTTGGGGCTGAGAGGATTGGTGAGGTTGGGTGAGCAAACGCAGATACTTTAAAGTAACACTGCGGGAAACACACCCCATGGGTATCAAATCTCCAGGTACAAGGGCATCTTCCTACATCAAAACATGCATGGGAAACCCAGAAGATGGTATGCCATGAGATCGGGAAAGGTTTCTAAAATGCACCTCATTTCTCCTCTCCTTGTGCACGGGTTCACCATTCCAGCTGCTTGACTAACCATCTCCCTACTTGGAGAATCAGCACCTTTAACCTCCTGTTTCGTCCAGGTTGCAATTTGTCCTGAGGATGAACGTGAAGACGGGGAACCAACGAGAGACGAGCCCTAGGTGTTGGGACAGGCATAGGTCACTCCATTTTCCCATCAGGAAGAAGAATGAACCACAGGCTCAGCCTGCCCCCCAGAACCAAAATAGGGCCTGAAGCAATCCTGCGCTTTTGCGGCCAGCTCCCAAAAAAGCGAGGAGACAAATGGAGCTCAGGGGCACTGCAATTCACAAACGTGCAGAGTTATAAATGAGAACTCTCGTCCACAAATATATTGAAGGAAGGCAACGAAGAGGATTTGAAAGCAAGGCAGATTTGCAGGAAACAGATTTCAGGAGGTAGATTCGACTCGCCTTTAAAGCACATGAAAAGCGGCAAAACGTTGACAATGATGCCCTTGGCCAAAAAGGGCGTATGCGTTTTTTCCTGAATAT